>NC_012877.2:11169843-11302998 GCF_000003195.3 Sorghum bicolor
ATTCAAGCATATGTGCAAGCCTTTTAAATCCAAGCTCTTAGCACATATGTAGGGGGAGCAATTGCTACCAATTTGGGTTTATGAAACTTGACCATAACCTTTGCACATGGTAAAATGCTTGGACAAGCAACATGAATCCAAGAAAATTTTTATTGAAAATCTTTGTAAAAAGGGTTGTCGTCAATTACCAAAAAGGGGGAGATTGAAAGCCCTAGTTTGGTTTTGGATAATTGATGAAACCCTAGTACTAACCTCTACACTAAGTGTGTGTAGACTTAATGAGGTTGGTACATGCCAAGTGATGGAGCAATTGATGATCATGGTGTTAATGGTGATGACCACAAGGTGATGAAGTGCTCAACTTGGAAAAGAAGAAAGAGAAAAACAAAACCCTATGGAGTTCAAGGCAAAGGTATTGCTTAGGGTTTTGGTTTTGGTGATCAAGACACCATAGAGGGTGTGATCACATTTAGGATAGATAGCCGTACTATAAAGAGGGGAATTCTTTGGCTAAGCGGTTATCAAGTGCCACTAGGTGTCATTGTTCATGTGCATGCATTTAGAACCTAGTGAGCTAACTTAACTCTTTCGAAGAAAATGATTGTGAAAATGCTAACACACGTGCACATGTTGGTTTCCACATTGTGGTGTTGGCACACTTTGAGAAGGAGGTGGAGTTGGAAGGGTAGAGAGAGGATGGGGATTCGGCGCTTTTTGAGAAAATAAAGTGCATATTTTCTATTGCACCGGTGGGAAAATTGGAGAAGTCGCGGGTGAAATCCCAAGTTTGGTTTTGGTAATTAATGACACCAAGTTGCTAATGCCTTATGTTTAAGTGATTTGAGTTAGACATAGCAACACATGTGATGAAGGTGCATGGTGACATGGAAAGGTGGCCACATGATCACAAAGGGATGAAGCATGAAGTGAAGATCATGGTGATAGACGAGGAGCAAAGTTATCAAGGCAAAGGTATAAACATAGGGTTTTACTTTTGCCGGTCTAAGATGAGTAGAGAAGTGATTGACTGGGTTTAGGATAGATAGCCGACTATCAAGAGGGGAAATCACGGTCATCTCTCGAATCAAGTGCTACTAGGTCTATATCTTGAGCATATGCATTAGGATCTAGTAAAGTGCTAACTTAACTCCTTTGGTGAAAATGTTTGGGAAAAGCTAACACACATGCACTTTGGTGGTGGACACTTGTTGGTGTTAGCACATTTACAAAGGAGGTGGAGTTCCTAGGGTTGAGAGGGGTGTGGGTTCCTAGCACATTTGACGCTTTTGAGAAAATTAAGTGTATATTTTCTATTGCGCCGGTGGGAATTTTGGAGAAGTCGCGGGAGTGTTTCTCACTGAGAAACACTCACCAGACACAGTGCGCGGAGGCACCGGACGCTGGCCTGAGCGTCCGGTGTGCTGTCAGTGCTTGACCCTGCTAGGGTTGAGCACCAGACGCAAGGCACTAACGCAGGGTGTTCCCTGTTCATGCGTTCGGTGTGGCCTGTCTTAAACAGAGAGTGTCTATTTGAGAGCACCAAACGCTCTGAGTGCGTCCGGTGGTGTGTGAAGGGTCGAGATGGCGGACTAGAGGGGGGGGTGAATAGTCCTTTCTAAAACTTATCGCACCGGCTAACCGAAATAAGTGCGGAATTAAAACTATTGGTCTAGCCAAGACTACACCCCTCTATCTAAGTTCTCTAGCACCTTGAAAAGATCCTAAACAAGCAAGCAAGGTGCTACCTTAGCAAGAGCTCACCTAACCAATTCTAGGAGCAAGGTCACACAAACCTATGCAACTAGTACTTTGCAAACCGGGGGAGCTCCTACACAAACTAGTGAGGCAAAGCGCACAAAGCCTAAGCTCACTAGCAAGCTCAATAACAAGGCAACTAATGCCAAATTAGAAAGCGCAAAAATACTTAGCTACACAAACTAAGCAATGTGACTAATAAGGTTACACAAACCAAATTAGTCACGCAAGGGAAGTACTTCTAGCTACACAAGCAAGAAGGTAACTAGCAAGCTGCACAAGCTAACTAGTTACAAAAGCAACTACACAAGCACAAATATATGAATGTAAATACAAGCTTGTGTTAGGGACTTGCAAACCAACGGGAAGAACAAAGTTGACACGATGATTTTCACCCGAGGTTCACTTGGTTGCCACCAAGCTACGTCCCCGTTGTGTCGACCAACACTTGGTGGTTCGGCGGCTAAGAGGTGTTACACGAACCTCGTCCCCACTAGGACACCGCAAGAACCTACCCACAAGTGAGGTAGCTCAATGACACGCATGATCCAATAGAGTTGCTCTTCGCGATCCCCGCGGGGTGAGCACCGTACCCCTCACAATCTCTTCTCCGGAGCACCGCACAATCTCCTTGCGTGCTTCGACGGAGTCACAAGCCACCAAGCCGTCTAGGAGGTGGCAACCTCCAAGAGTAACAAGCACCACCGGTTTGCAACACGAACACCTAGTGCCACTCGATGCAAACTCTCAATGCAACGCACTAGAATCACTCACTCGTTATTGATTCGCACTCTTGCAAGCACAAGTGAGTTAGAGGCTTTCCTAGCACTCCCCAAGCATGGACACTAAGTCCCAAGGGTGCTCCACACCAGCCAAGGCCAGCCACCACTTCTATTTATAGCCCCAAGGGCTAAACTAGCCGTTGCCCCTTTACTGGGCAAAACACGTGGGCACCGGACGCTCACAAGGAGCCACCGGACGCTCAACACCCAGCGTCCGGTGCTCAGCTGACCGCCACGTGTCACTAGCCATTTGAAGTCGACCGTTGCCGCCAACGGCTACCACGCGCTCGCGCCTGACACAGCACCACCGGACGCTCAACAAGTCCACACCGGACGCGTCCGGTGCACACCAGACTCGTGCGCAGAGAGCTCCGTAAACTCGCACGGTCACCGGACGCAAGCCACCGGACGGTCCGGTGCTCACCGAACTCGTGCGCAGAGAGGGTCGCCAAACCGCCCGCACACCGGACGCTGAGCATCGGACACTCTCCGGTGCGTCCGGTGCACACCTGCGCCACAGACACCACACCGGACGCTCTGGACCAGCGTCCGGTGCCTCTGCACTTAGCGTCCGGTGAGTGTTTCTCCGCGAGAAACACTCCCGCGACTTCTCCAAATTTCCCACCGGCGCAATAGAAAATATGCACTTAATTTTCTCAAAAGCGCCGAATCCCGCCAGAGAGAAACCCACACCTCTCTCAACCCTAGGAATCACCACCTCCTTTGTAAAGTGTGCCAACACCAACAAGTGTACACCACCATGTGCAAGTGTGTTAGCTTTTCATAAACATTTTCCCAAAGAAGTTAGCCTCTCAAACTTGCCACGCCACTCGATCCTAACACGTATGCAAAGTTAGATCGCTCAAGTGGCACTAGATGACCGATATGCAAACAAGTTTGCCCCTCTTGATAGTACGGCCATCTATCCTAAATCCGGTCATAAACTTCTCTACACACCTATGACCGGTGAAATGGAAATGCCCTAGGTTATACCTTTGCCTTGCGCTTTCCATTCCATCTCCTCTAATGTTGATGCAACACATGCACCAACCAATCACCAAATGATATGATCCACTTCATATCATCACATGACCGTATTGGTTCATCAATCTTGACCTCACTTGCTCTTCACCGTTGCCTCGGTCCATCGGCACCAAGTCTTGCTCAAGCTTCACCGTCACACGCGGTCCCTCGCTTCAAAGCCTCCGACTTGCCCTTCACTCTTGCAACCGGTCCATCGAGCCAAGCCTCATCTTGATCTTCTCCACCTTGGTCACATGACTCCATGTCATGTCTCATATGCAATGAGCTCCTTCATCATCACATCATCACCTGTGGACCAATCTCCTGTGTATCTCACATAAACACTATTAGTCCACCTAAGTTGTCACTCAATTACCAAAACCAAACAGGGACCTTTCAATCTCCCCCTTTTTGGTAATTGATGACAACTCTACAAAGATATGGAAATTAAGCTTTTTCAAGCTAGCACTTCACACAAGTGTAAATTGCTAACTTGTTTTGGATTTTATGCTACTTATCCAACATTTAAGCTCTATGTCAAGATTTGGATAAGCACCATAAAACCCTACTAAGTGCTAAGGTGTATAGAATAAACCTTTGTAGCTCGATACCAAAATCGATAGCATTTGAAGCATTCAATGTACACCATCCTTAGCACCATGTGTAGCTAGACAACAAAAACACTAGAAACCCCGTGAGATCAACATTATAAGCAAGGGTCTAGTTTTTACTTGAAAAACAAATGTCTAGCTACCAACCTAAGCATGCTAGTTATCATATCATCAATCAAGTTCTATAACTAGCATACACCACACAAGCAAGCATATTGAATTTAAAACTTGTGCAATGCATGCAAGCACATGAATATGCACATATCAAATGCAGACAATCAATGTTCATGAGCTTGCTCCCCCTACTTGTGTGCTTCTCTTTTGTCCAAGAATTTTGATCCATCATCTTTTCTTTTAATGTTGCTCCCTTGTCCATGTCCATCTTTGATCATCTTTGATCTCTCCCCCTTGAAACATATCTTTTGTTGTCCAACTTATTCCATGATCATATCTTTGTTCCAACTTACTTATCCCATGATCATATCTTTGTTCCAACTTACTTATCCCATGATCATATCTTTGTTCCAACTTCTCCCCCTTTGTCATCAATTTCCATAAAAGGTATGTGATACCAATTAAATCACTTGATACCATTTGTAAAAATGTGAATCTCATTGTGACAAAGGATTGCACTGGGATAGATGGTTGAGGCTTGAATCTTGCATTTTTGATGGACATCACCATGTGTTGGAATGACATTACTTGAATTGCTCTTAAGATACCATTTAGGATCTTTGACCTTGATACCATTTGGTGGGGCACTCCCCCTATGTCATAGCATGGGTCATTCACTTGTCAATCTTGTTGGTGAGGGAACTTTCTTTGCTTGATGATCACTTAAAGTTGAGGATCACTTGTGGAACCACCTTCTTGTATGATAGATACCATATGTATAAATGTGATATCACTTGAAGTGTCTTGTCCGATACCATATGGAAATCTTCTACCAATTAAAGATCTTCTAGTATGGAACCACTTGTTTGCGATCTTGAACATTTGCTATTATCATGAGTACCATTTGTTGGATACCAATTGAAGAAACATTTGAATTTAGATATCCATTTGCAATGTTGTCTTGTTCTTGTACTCTAATCATCATGAGCTTCTAATTGTTGACTTGAACTAAGTTGATTTGCCTAAGCTTCCAAGTTCGGTTTGAACCAATGACAAGCTTCTTCACACCTCTCATTAAGGGTTATCTTGCCAATGTTGTACTTGTCACTTGTTAGCAATCCAAAATAGATCAAGTACTTGGGTTCACTAGCTCATGAACAAACTCATATACATACCACTAGATCAACTAATCATTCAAGCAATAGTGGTAGGTTATGAATTTAAAACTTTTCATTTGTCATGCATGATCCTATTAAGCATGTACTGTATGCACTAACCGCATACTAGTAAGGGATGAAATGATCATGCACATTACAATGATACCTTTGCTATCATGGAGTAGAGGATAGTCAATAAGATTCCAATTTAGCTCCAAATAGCAATGTGAAGTCCAATTGATAAGCTTGGTGAAGACCAAATATAAATGCCAATTGATAGATCAAATCTTCACCCATATGAATGGAGAACCACTTATGATCATGTGCACTATCTTGTTGTGGTTGACTTGCTTCTTCTTTTGATTTTTGCTTGCATGAGAGAACTACTAAGAATATCACTTGAAATAGCATGACTAGCTCTATTTTTGGGTGTTGCTTGCTTCCTTGATCAATCCTTTTGATTGCTTCAACTAAGCATCTCAAATGTCCTTTAGATCACCACTTCCATGTTAGCCTTCCAAGCACCACACTTGGTTTACTCACTCCTCGGGCGGCACGCCCCTCACATAGGGAGAAGTGACCTCTCTCCAAAGAACTATTCTTGACACTCACTTGAATTGCTTTGATTGATTGATTCAAGTGACGGACTTAAAGTGATGAGTAACCATGAATCCTTCTTTAAGTCCTTTTCTTTCTACTTGTTTATGTCCTTTTCTTTCTACCAAATGATCTCCTATAGTTACTGGAACTTAAACTTTCATCTTCATGTTGAGTTTGATCTTGATCTTCAATTTGAGTACTAAATGTATACACCAAGTACATTCCACAATCAAATGCCCTTATACTCATTACTTGTCATGCTTATAGATCAATTCAAAACCAAACTTAGGTGCCTCAAACACTTGTAAACATGTTTCCAACTTGAGGACCTTTCAATTGAAGTGACTCTAGATCAATCCAATAATTGTCACCTTTCTGGCAGATTCTGTACCCTTTAAAGAAATATCCATATCTCACAATGTACAGATCCAAATACCACGAAATTTAGTGGAGATGTGATTCACTGAGTCATCTAGCAGCTGTAAAAATTTAAGCTTCATTTGACTTCTAGATTTCTACCAGATTTCAATTCTTCCACCACTGCTACATGCTGAAAACTTCTGTACTATAGCTGATAAGATCTACTCCAAAACCGAAGTATCCCTCATCCAATTCTCATGAGATTTTTACAGCATCTTTTATGATAAATGTACAGCATTCATACCAAATTTCAAGCCATTCGAAATAGATTTGATCACTTAAACTCAGACTTGATCACTGCTAGCTCAGTTTTTCAATATTGGACAGATTTCAAGCAATTGAGCTATGCTTCTTTAAATTGAATCAAACTTGAAATAAACTTGATTGAATGCATTCACGAGACATATATCAATTCAATCCACTTACTAAGTGTCATCTTATGAACTTATTCAACTCAAATCAATCCAAACTTGATTACTAATCATTTAATCCATTCAATCATCTTATAGCAAGCAACATTGCATATATATCCAATTCAATCAACTTATATGCACCCAAATGAATGTGATCAACAAAGATATACCTTGGTTAGCTCATGATCATCTAATTTGCAAGCTTCAACTCATGTATATGCAAGCCATCAAATGATCCAATAAATCACCACAACTTGAATGTGACACTTGTATGTTGTAGCACATTTGGATTTCACTATCTTGTTTTGACTTGGCATTGGGATAAGATAGGTACTAAACTTCAATACTTGATTCAATTATATGATAAACAATATAGGATCAATTGAATCAAGTTGCCAATGCCAATGGTACCTACACACAATCATTCACTTTTTGATGGTACCCAAATTAGTTTGGGTCCTCTCAAGTTAGGAGCAACATACTTAGGCGATGCCTTAGTATGAGTAGCGGGATGTTTTGTAATAGCAACCGTAGAGGTACCATCATCATCCTTTCTAAGCATATTATGGTTATCAATTGAAATAGGCTTAGAACTATTACCTAGGGGACATGAATAAGCCATGTGTCCCCTTTCCCGGCATAAGTAGCAACTTCTTTTGGATTGAGCCTTTTCTTCCTTGCTCATATGTTGCTTCTCATTGCCTTGCCTCTTGAGAGTTGCTTGAGCCTTCTTCTCAAGCTTGGTAGGACACCTCGAGGCAAAGTGTCCATCATCCTTGCACTCAAAGCACTTGATGTGAGCATAAGCTTTCTTCTTGTCTTCATTCTTGCTCATCATCTTGGCATTTTGGATTTGCATTGGATGCCTTGCTCTTCCACCCCTTCTTGTCTTCTTATTCTTCATAATCAAGTCACCACCATGGTGGTTGATCTTGACTTGAACTTGGGGCTTCTTTTCTTGCTCAACTTGTGGCTTTTGTTGAGGCTCTTCTTGTTGCTTCACCAATTGCTTGGTTGGGCACATTGAGGTGAGATGACCCCAAGTGCGACACTTGAAGCACTTAACATGCTTTAGCCTCTCTTCTTCTTTCATATTCTTGAGCTTCTCTTTGTTTGGGCAACCATTTGCAAGATGACCCACTTCATGGCACCGAAAGCACATGAAATGAGAGAGCTTTTCTCTCTCTTGCTTTCTTTTGCCCTTTGTCATCTTCTTCTTGAAGCCAAGGCCACATTTGTCACCATAATTTCTTTGCGTCTTCAATATATGCTCAAAGGTGACTTTTGAGTAGTAGCACCTCTCTAACTTGTTGCTCAAATTCTTCACTTCACTTTTGAGCTCATTGTTCTCCTTCAAAAGGTTAGTCTCACAAGACAAAGAAGTAGAACAAGCATTTGTATGTGAAGAACATGGCATAAACAATAAATCATCACAAGAGGTGGATACATGCTTCTTGCCTACATCACAAGGGTTAGTAATATCATATGATTGATCATTTGACCCAAGTGATGAGCTCTCACTAGTTTTAATTTCTTCATTAGAAAGCTTCTTAGTGAGAAAAGCATGGTCTTGTACCAAGTTGTCATGAGCAACACAAAGTTCCTCATGAACCAATTTTAGCTCCTCATGTGAACAAGTAGTAACATAAAGTAGATGCTTTTGTTGTTCACATGTGGTCTTTAGAAATGAGTTTTCACTTTTCAATTTACTTGTTTTTGCCAACTCATTTCTTAAAGCTTTTGAGAGTTTGCATACAAGCTCAAAATTTGGACCATCACAATCAATAATCACATCACCAATAGATACCTTAGTGTCACCATGTGACATGAAGCAATGTGGTGATGTAGTAGATGAGCTTGTGGAAGCATCACTCTCATAGCCATCATCTTCATCATCAAGTGTGCATGAGGTAGCCTCATCATTTGCATCACTTGTGCCATCATCATCATCCTTGTCAAGTGATCTTGTAGAATGATCATCATCATCTTCATTTGACCATGAGGTGGAGCAATCCACCACAACCACGGTGTTGTGGTCATGCTCAACATCCTCATGTGCCTCCACATTTGGCACAACATCTTCTTTGGAGATCATCCCATATTTCTCATTGAGAAATACCCAAATCTCATGGGCGGACTTCATATCCATGATCTCACAAAATATATTATCTTTCATGGATGAATAGAAGATGTTAGTAGCTTGGCAATCGAGATGTAGGCATTTCTTTTGCGCTTGAGTTGCAACCTTTTTATCAATTGCACAAGAAAAGCCCACATCTACGATCCACCACATTTGAGGAGAAATAAACTTAAAATTGCATGTCATCCAATTTCTCCACTGTGCAAAGTGTGTGCCATCAAAAATGTGTGGACACTCAACATCTAGCCCATAAGCCGCCATCCTCTCGGGTCGGTGAAGACCACAAATGAGAGACCTAGCTCCGATACCACTTGAAGGGTCGAGATGGCGGACTAGAGGGGGGTGAATAGTCCTTTCTAAAACTTATCGCACCGGCTAACCGAAATAAGTGCGGAATTAAAACTATCGGTCTAGCCAAGACTACACCCCTCTATCTAAGTTCTCTAGCACCTTGAAAAGATCCTAAACAAGCAAGCAAGGTGCTACCTTAGCAAGAGCTCACCTAACCAATTCTAGGAGCAAGGTCACACAAACCTATGCAACTAGTACTTTGCAAACCGGGGGAGCTCCTACACAAACTAGTGAGGCAAAGCGCACAAAGCCTAAGCTCACTAGCAAGCTCAATAACAAGGCAACTAATGCCAAATTAGAAAGCGCAAAAATACTTAGCTACACAAACTAAGCAATGTGACTAACAAGGTTACACAAACCAAATTAGTCACGCAAGGGAAGTACTTCTAGCTACACAAGCAAGAAGGTAACTAGCAAGCTACACAAGCTAACTAGTTACAAGAGCAACTACACAAGCACAAATATATGAATGTAAATACAAGCTTGTGTTAGGGACTTGCAAACCAACGGGAAGAACAAAGTTGACACGATGATTTTCACCCGAGGTTCACTTGGTTGCCACCAAGCTACGTCCCCGTTGTGTCGACCAACACTTGGTGGTTCGGCGGCTAAGAGGTGTTACACGAACCTCATCCCCACTAGGACACCGCAAGAACCTACCCACAAGTGAGGTAGCTCAATGACACGCACGATCCAATAGAGTTGCTCTTCGCGATCCCCGCGGGGTGAGCACCGTACCCCTCACAATCTCTTCTCTGGAGCACCGCACAATCTCCTTGCGTGCTTCGACGGAGTCACAAGCCACCAAGCCGTCTAGGAGGTGGCAACCTCCAAGAGTAACAAGCACCACCGGCTTGCAACACGAACACCTAGTGCCACTCGATGCAAACTCTCAATGCAACGCACTAGAATCACTCACTCGTTATTGATTCGCACTCTTGCAAGCACAAGTGAGTTAGAGGCTTTCCTAGCATTCCCCAAGCATGGACACTAAGTCCCAAGGGTGCTCCACACCAGCCAAGCCCGGCCACCACTTCTATTTATAGCCCCAAGGGCTAAACTAGTCGTTGCCCCTTTACTGGGCAAAACACGTGGGCACCGGACGCTCACAAGGAGCCACCGGACGCTCAACACCCAGCGTCCGGTGCTCAGCTGACCGCCACGTGTCACTAGCCGTTTGAAGTCGACCGTTGCCGCCAACGGCTACCACGCGCTCGCGCCTGACACAGCACCACCGGACGCTCAACAAGTCCACACCGTACGCGTCCGGTGCACACCGGACGCGTCCGGTGCACACCGGACTCGTGCGCAGAGAGCTCCGCAAACTCGCACGGTCACCGGACGCAAGCCACCGGACGGTCCGGTGCTCACCGGACTCGTGCGCAGAGAGGGTCGCCAAACCGCCCGCACACCGGACGCTGAGCATCGGACACTCTCCGGTGCGTCCGGTGCACACCTGCGCCACAGACACCACACCGGACGCTCTGGACCAGCGTCCGGTGCCTCTGCACTTAGCGTCCGGTGAGTGTTTCCTGCGACTTCTCCAAATTTCCCACCGGCGCAATAGAAAATATGCACTTAATTTTCTCAAAAGCGCCGAATCCCGCCTCGCAAGCTTGGCGGGAGGGAGAGAGAAACCCACACCTCTCTCAACCCTAGGAATCACCACCTCCTTTGTAAAGTGTGCCAACACCAACAAGTGTACACCACCATGTGCAAGTGTGTTAGCTTTTCATAAACATTTTCCCAAAGAAGTTAGCCTCACAAACTTGCCACGCCACTCGATCCTAACACGTATGCAAAGTTAGATCGCTCAAGTGGCACTAGATGACCGATATGCAAACAAGTTTGTCCCTCTTGATAGTACGGCCATCTATCCTAAATCCGGTCATAAACTTCTCTACACACCTATGACCGATGAAATGGAAATGCCCTAGGTTATACCTTTGCCTTGCACTTTCCATTCCATCTCCTCTAATGTTGATGCAACACATGCACCAACCAATCACCAAATGATATGATCCACTTCATATCATCACATGACCGTATTGGTTCATCAATCTTGACCTCACTTGCTCTTCACCGTTGCCTCGGTCCATCGGCGCCAAGTCTTGCTCAAGCTTCACCGTCACACGCGCTCCCTCGCTTCAAAGCCTCCGACTTGCCCTTCACTCTTGCAACCGGTCCATCGAGCCAAGCCTCATCTTGATCTTCTCCACCTTGGTCACATGACTCCATGTCATGTCTCATATGCAATGAGCTCCTTCATCATCACATCATCACCTGTGGACCAATCTCCTGTGTATCTCACATAAACACTATTAGTCCACCTAAGTTGTCACTCAATTACCAAAACCAAACAGGGAACTTTCAGTGTGCGTCCGGCGTGAGGGTGTTTTGCAACCCTCTCTACACATAAGTCCGGTGTGCACCGGACCGTCTAGTGCCCAGAGTCCGGTGAGGTCGTGAGTTTGCCAAACTCTCTGTGCACGGGACCGGTGAGTACCGGACGCGTCCGGTGCTCACTTGGTCACGTCCGGTGGTCTACAGGTGACCGTTAGAGATTGACAAGCGAGATTCAAAGGAGGACACGTGGCCAACCCCAGAGCACTGGACGCAGGGGGTCGAGCGTCCGGTGCTCACTTGGTAGCGTCCGGTGCCCCTGATTTCAGCCCAGTGAAAGTGGCCAACAGCTAGTTCTTTGAGGGGGCTTATAAATAGAGGGTGGCCGGCTTTGGGAGGTCAACTCTTGCACATTTGAATACTTGAGGCATACATTGAGCTAGAGAACACTTCTTCCACTCATCTCCTTGCTTGATTGCTAATCCTAGTGAGATTGAGTGAGATTCAAGTGCTTTGCTTTGAGAGTTGTATTTAGTGGCACTTGATTCTTGAGTTTGCTGCGGATTTCTTGTTACTCTTGGGTGTTTCCCGACACCATAGACAGCTTGGAGCAGCAGTGGTGTTGAGCTCGTGATTGGAGATTGTTTCGGGCCTCACCAAGTGATTTGTGAGGGGTTCTTGAGCCTTCCCCACGGGATATCGCAATTGGCTACTCTAGTGGATTGCTCGTGGCTTGGAGGATCCCCATCTTGTGAGTGGATGTTCGGCACCCGCGAGGGTTTGGCTTTGGATTGCCAATTAGCTCATGATCCATCAAGTGGGTGTATTGCCACAACGAGGACTAGCTTGCTGGGAAGCAAGTGAGCCTCGGTAAAAAATCTTGTGTCCTCTCTTGCCGAGGATTCTCTTGTAATTGTGATTGATTGAATGGCTATATTTCTACTCTACTATGTTGGTATAACAATCACTCCTGTCTCTTTTACTTATGTGCATACCTTGCTAGTTGTGTAACTTGTTTAGCTTAGCTTTCTTGTTGTAACTAGTGTCTAGCTTTCTTGCTAGACTTGTGTAGGTGGCTTGCATAGCTTAGTTGTGCTAGTGCTAGAATAGCTTTGCCTTTTGTTTTACTAATCAACTTGTCTAGTTGGAGTTTGTAGAAAATTTAAATAGGCTATTCACCCCCCTCTATCCATTTGGACCTTTTCAGCGGGAGTGTTTCTCACTGAGAAACACTCACCGGACGCTGACCCAGAGGCACCGGACGCTGTGTCTGTGCGTCCGGTGTGCAGGCAGTGACTGGCTCAGCTAGGGTTAGGCACCGGACGCAGGTTAGACCCTGTTGGAGCGTCTGGTGTTTTGAGTCCAGTGTTCTGCGCTTTTGCAATACTCTCTGGGTATGAGACCGGTGAGCACCGGACGGTCCGGTGCTCAGCGTCCGGTGACCCCGCGAGTTTGCAGACCTCCCTGAGTTTAAGTCTGGTGAGTACCGGACGCGTCCGGTGGCAACTTATCCGCGTCTGGTGCTTTGCAGGTGACCGTTAGAGATCAACGCGCGAAAGTAAAAAGGGTGACACATGGCTGTTTTTGGAGCACCGGACGCAGGGCTTGAGCGTCCGGTGCCTCCTGCTGTGCATCTGGTGGCTCCGTTTTCTGCCCACTGCAAGAGCCAACGGCTCTATTTGTTTGAGGGGCCTATAAATACGTGTTGGCTGGCTTGGGGCTCACTCTCTTGGCATTCTAGCATATTTGACATCCTTGTGAGCCTAAGCAAACACCTCCCACTCATCTCCTTCATAGATTATTCATCATTGTGAGATTGGGAGTGATTCCAAGTGTATTTGCTTGAGTGATTGCATCTAGTGGCACTTAGAGATCGTTCTAGCTGCGGTTTTCTTGTTACACTTGGTGGTTGCCGCCACCTAGACGGCTTGGGGCAGCGGAGGAGCTTTGGTACGAGTTGGTGATTGTTCGTGGCCATCTCCCGGTGATTGTGAGGGGTTTGTGCCTACCTCGGTGGAGAGCCAAAGGCAACATTAGTGGATTGCTCGTGTCATTGAGCTACATCACTTGTGGGTAGGTTCTTGTGGTGTCCTAGTAAGGACGAGGTTCGTGCTACACCTCTTAGCCACCGAACCACCAAGTGTTGGTCGACACAACGGGGACGTAGCGTGCCTGCAAGCACGTGAACCTCGGGAGAAAATTGTGTCTCTCCATTGTGATTGTTCATTGGATTTCTCCTGGTGATTGGACTTCATATTATTGATTGGTTCATCCCCTCAACACGATGGTATAAAGACTAAACCATCTCTCTTACATTCCCGCAAACTAGAATAGCTTACTTACTTGTATAGAAACTTCAGATAGCTCTCTAGTGTAAGTAGTGTTGACGGTCCTTAAGTATCAAATTTAATTATCAAATAAACAAAGAAAAGGATCCAAATGAAATCAACATCTAGACTTAGGGTTTTATTTGACAGAATTCCACGAGTTTTGGTGTTTGTCTATTTCTGCAGGGGGTTATCAGGAAATACGGAAGAAAGGCCCACACGTCGGGATTGCATAAAGATATTAACGTGCCGCGCAATTATCTTACATCTAGAAGACTCCAGAAGCCACGAGACCGAAGCGGAGGCGAAACGGGGCTAGAGGCAGGGCGCCCGCCCTGTTCCCCTAGGCGCCCGCCCCCTCCCTGAGTCCAATCAGGACTCTGCTTCATGGGAGATCTCCACCGACCTAAAGGATGAATCTAAACCATACAATCTATGTCGGTTTGATCCAACGGCCCATATTCACTTGAAGGGACTATAAAACCAGACCCCCTGGCCCCTGGAGGAGAGAGCCTCTCAACCCTAATTCATTGTTCCTCAAGGGAGAAGAAGCCTCTGATCAAGATTAGAGCCACCACATCAATTAGATATCTAGATTAGCATAGCTACATAGGATTAGAACTAGAAGGAGTCAATCTTCGATTGGTTTCCGAATCTGTCAGGAGGATTCTTGGTAATTCTCTAATTGTGCTTTTAATTGCTTTCTAATTATCTTTGTTCTTCAATATTATGAATATGACTTTGTTCTACTTCAATATATTGCTTATGACTTTGCTCTACTTGCTTATATTCAAGATTATATTGTTCTTAGTTTATCATAGTTATGTACTTAGCTTAGTTAGATAGGATCTATATACATGCTTAGGATCGTATAGCGTTTATCCATCGGATCCATGGGTAAATGATAGATATTGTGTAGGCGTGGTGCTTATACCGTATTTATCTGTGATTGTACCCAATATGCCAGATCGTGGGGTGGTTCGTGATAGTGACAGCTTCATTGATTCTTATATAGTCCCCCTCTCGTGTATTGGGCTGGCAGAGCAACATTATTACAGGGGAGTGATTGCTATGTTTCTTATTTACCTTGCTAATATCACTATGCATGGGCGTAGTCTTGTCTCGCAATGATTGCTAAGTATGCTTGCACTAATTATGATAATGCTAGACTATATACTTGAGAATAACTTAGAGAATATTCTTGTAGTTCGTTCTAATACCATGCTAATGACTTTATAGAGTATCTAATTGAGGTGCTTATCATATTTATTATGTGGCTAGATCATATTAATTATCTTTGTCACTATTATTATCTCATATATCCTTTATGTGACACTTATCCCTGTATGAAGAGTTAGATATAATGTTCTCAATTATACATGCAATGATAGATGCTCAATCTCATATTCTATTCTGTAATCAATAGTGATGATTGTTAATCCCTTCCGAGTGGTAAAAATATAAATGACGATACCTGGAATACTTCCCGGTTAAAATGCTGCATCGGTATTAATCTGTGCGCTTGCAGATCCCATTCTTTATTTATTTAGAAGAGCAATTGCATATTTCAATACCGCGTCTCTTATATCATGCTGGGGATGACAACTTGGCTTAAGTGGTGTGAGGGATAGGTTTGGCATTTTTGGCACCGTTACTAGATTTAGAGAACTTAGTCTATTTTTGGTAATGATGTTAAGAATACCCAACAAGTAGTGACTTAGCTCTTGTGTGCCCAGTGATCATATCAACTAGAATTGTTGGATAGGTGGCTTGGAAACACCCCATTAGAGCTAGAGCAAAAAGCTACGCTTTGTTATTTTCTAACCTCTTGCTCTAGTGAGTTTGTAGGATTTTTAATAGCTATTTGTTGGGTATTCTTAACATCACTACCAAAAGTAGACTTAGTTTTCTAATTCTAGTAACGGTGCCAAAAATGCCAAACCTATCTCTCATACCACTTAAGCCAAGTTGTCATCCCCAGCATGACATGAGAGACGCGGTATTGAAATATGCAATTGCTCTTCTAAATAAATAATGAATGGGATCTGCAAGCGCACAGATTAATACCGATGTAGCATTTTAACCGGGAAGTATTCCAGGTATCGTTATTTATATTTTTACCACTGGGAAGGGATTAGTAACCATCAATGTTGATTATAGAATAGAATATGAGATTGAGTATCTATCATTGCATGTATAATTGAGAACATTACATCTAATTCTTTCATACAGGGGTAAGTGTCACATAAAAGATATATGAAGTAATGAATAGTGACAAAGATAATTAATCTGATCAGCATAACTTAACTACATAATAAATATGATAAGCACCTCAATTAGATATTCTAGAAAGTCATTAGCAAGGTATTAGAACAAACTACAAGAATATTTCCTAAGTTATTCTCAACTATATAGTCTAGCATTATCATAGTTAGGGCAAGCATACTTAGCAATCATTGCGAGACAAGACTACGCCCATGTATAGTTATATTAGCAATGTAAATGAGAAACATAGCAATCACTCCCCTGTAATAATGTTGCTCTGCCAGCCCAATACACGAGAGGGGGACTATATAAGAATCAATGAAGCTGTCACTATCATGAACTACCCCACGATCTGGCATATTGGGTACAATCGCAGATAAATACGGTATAAGCACCACGCCTACACAATATCTATCATTTACCCATGGATCCGATGGATAAACGCTATATGATCCTAAACATGTATATAGATCCAATCTAACTAAGCCAAGTACATAACTATGATAAACTATGAACAATATAGTCTTGAATATAAACAAGTAGAGCAAAGTCATAAGCAATATATTGAAGTAGAACAAAGTCATATTCATAATATTGAAGAACAAAGATGATTAGAAGAACAATTAGAAGAACAATTAGAGAATTACCAAGAATCCTCTTGACAGATCCGGAAACCAATCGAAGATTGACTCCTTCTAGTTCTAATCCTATGTAGCTATGCTAATCTATATGTCTAATTGATGTGGTGGCTCTAATCTTGATCAGAGGCTTCTTCTCCCTTGAGAATAATGAATTAGGGTTGAGAGGCTCTCTCCTCCAGGGGCCAGGGGGTCTGGTTTTATAGTCCCTTCAAGTGAATATGGGTCGTTGGATCAAACCGACATTGATTGAACGGTTGTCCTTGATCCTTTAGGTCGGTGGAGATCTTTCCTGAAAGAGAGTCCTATTTGGACTCCAGGAGGGGGCGGGCACCCAGTTCCTGGCTTCGTTCGGCCTCCGCTTCCTTCCCGTGGCTTCTGGAGTCTTCTAGATGTAAGATAATTGCGCGGCACGTTGATATCTCTATGTAATCCCGACGTGTGGGCCTTTCTTTTGTATTTCCTGATAACCCCTGTAGAAATAGACAAACATCAAAACTCGTGGAATTCTGTCAAATAAAACCCTAAGTCTATATGTTGATTTCATTTGGATCCTTTTCTTTGTTTATTTGATAATTAAGTTTGATACTTAAGGACCGTCAACAAACTCCCCCAAGCTTACCTCTTGCTCGTCCCTGAGCAAGGATAATCTCAGAAATGGATCAGAAGTTGTTGCAAAACCTTTAAAATTGATGGTACACATGCTTTTAAATAAGATCTCATCTTTGTGTTAGAGTAAACTGTCAAGACTTAAATCTTACTTACTTTACCTTTCACCATGGGACTTGTAGTCGTCTCTTCTGTCTTGAGTAGTTAAAAGATAGAACGGTCTAATCAAGTGCCATGTCTCTTATTCTTGATCAGCTATAGCTCTAGAGTTTTTACAAATTTTCAAATAAAACTCAGAGATTCCTTGTATGACTCTCTCATATATCTCTTTTGTGGTATTTTTGGATCCTTACCAAGGCAGTGCTGGTATATGCCTTCTCTCAAAATATGTGGTATTTATGGTATAAGGCATAGTGACATTGCCTTCTCTCACCCTACTCTAATAAAGCTTTAATATCAGGAGCTCATAGGTGGGAGATAAAGTATACATACTTACAAACATTTATTGCTTAGTCAAACCATCGATCCAAAGAAACAAATCAATAAGTCAAATCAAGATGTGCATGTGTGGCGAATGAATGGTGTATGGTGATGATAACAATGGTGATAACAATGGTGAAAGTCTAATTCTACTTTGCTCTTTGAGGGGATACATACCTTCCTTGCTTTTTGAAACTTTGTGAGGAGAATGAGATGCTCTATCTTTTCTTTTCTCTCAGGTGGGTATTTTGTACCCCGAATTCTACTGTCGGACACTTGTCCATTTTTACCTCTCGTCTCACTTTTTCTTTTCTTTCGAGGTTCCGGGCACTTGCCCTTTTTATTTCCTCGTTCTTTTAGAGCACTCATCTCATGAGATAATATAGCAAGTGGTAGTAACAAGATAACTTGAACATTTATTTCACAAGGGAAAAACAGACATATTTTTGGCCATTCTCTCCCGGATTAGGAGTAGAATATTTTTCGGTGATTCTGGAGATGGAAATGAGTGGATATATGTGGATGGTACTTCCAGAATAGAAGTAGCATATGTGAGTGAACGTGGAAGTGAATCTTGATTTAACCACATGACAAGCTCCTAAGGGTCTACACAGCTTGACCACAATCAATGCTCATAAGCAGTAAAAAGTAAATGTGTGGCTCAAAGTCTAGCAAGCATGTATATATGGCTGTGGTAGGAATTTAAACTCTAATCATACAGGAACGCATCATGTGTTATTTAAAAGATTTTTTAAAGATAAAATTCTCCAGAATTCTAGCATCTCTAGGAACAGATAAACAGCAGCTCAACCTTCCCATATCATATCCGTTAACAACTTAGACTTCAGATCAAGTTTTCTTCCCACAAGTTTAGGTTTAGAGCAAGCTTTAAATTATAACAGTTATGTCTAAACTTGAGAGAAAACTTCAATTTTGAAAATTAGGCAGAGCAACTATTCATTATATCCATGCTAGAGTTTTATTATTAAGATTCAGTTTAGCATAGCCACTCTATTTATTTATTAAACACACTAAGCAAAAGATATATATATATATATATAAGCATAAAATCTTTATTTGGTTTTTCATAATTATGTATATCTATATTTTAATATAGTATTTTAATATAGTATAAGTATAAAGATAGATAGAAATACTTATCGGGATAAATGGGGGTGCTCTCCCCCAAGCTGAATTTTGACGTAATTTCTCTTCGATGTAGCTAGCAGGTGGCAGAGGTGTATTTGAAAGTCGGCAGTATCCTGACAGCGATTAGCATGTCTTCCGTGTGCTAGTCTTCTTGATTCTTAAATTCTGTAGAACTCAAATAGACAACAAAGCTTTATGGAACTGATTAGGTGTTAGCATAAATATCTAGCCTTTATCATGTTGAGCCTCCTCAATAAATATTACTCCCTATTTTTATATTTTCATTTTTATAGAGCAGAAAAATATTTATTTTATTTTTATGCCACCACAGTGAATGTACTCATGGGTTTTATGCCACTCGTATACTCACATGGGGCTTACTGTTTTTTAACATTTTTATTTTCTTTTTAGGATAGTATGAACATAATTAACTAAACAAACTATTTGAAATAATTGAAAGGAAAAGGATAACTACCAAGTTTACCTCTTGGCAAGGCGTTCGGTGTTTTTAAGTCCTCCGAACGGGACCCTCTATTTTCTCAATTGTCGTGGGATTCGTTGGGTGGCGTAGTCGGTACTTCCGGCACTGGCTCCTCTTCATGTATGGTTATCTTCTCTTTCCATACCTGACTCGGTGCTATGGTCTCCTCTGGATATTTCTGTTTAAACTGTACGTCTTGTGACCTTACCACTTCTCCTTCATAGTCTGCCCATCCTTCCTTGATGATCTGCCTCCTCTGGTTGCGGTTGCTTCGTTTTCTGACCTGCTTAGAGTCTTCAACGATATAGTTAGGGTTAGTAAAATAGCGGCGTACCTTCTCTGAGGGGAAGTGCATATGGACTTCTCCAGTTCCAATGTAGATGATTGCTTTAACAGTGCTGAGGAAAGGTCTCCCAAGGATGATGGGTGGATCGTACTCGTCTTCTCCCATGTCAATAACCTGAAAGTCTGTGTAGACAAAATGATTGTCTATTTTGACAGGGACATCAGTTACTGTTCCTTTAACCTCTCGAAATGTCTGATCTGCTATCTGGAGTTGAATATATGTTGGTTTTAGGGGCATGGTTCCGAACAAGAGCCGATAGGTGAGTGCGGCCATTATGTTGATGCCCGATCCGGTGTCGCAAGTCATCTTGTAGAAGTTATATCCACTTATGGAGCAATAGATGCTTGGCATTCCTGGGTCATCCTTCTTGGTCAAAAATGGTGACTTAAGTTGATGATCTCGACCTCCATGAACTGCAGTGACCATTTTAGCTGACTCGGTCCACACTTGCTTGTTCCTGTTCCTCTTGTTGGTCCTCTTCCTTGATTCACGTCTGGATTGATCTGGGATTTGTGTAGTCTTGTTCTTGAAGAAAAACGTCTCCTTTCTCCCTTTGATGTAGAAACTAATCTTGGCAGCACTAGCGTAGATGACAGCTCCTGAGGTGTTTAAGAATGGTCTCCCTAAGATGATAGGTGCCCTCTCATCATTACCGGTCTCTATCACCACGATGTCTGCTAGGGCGTATAAGGTACCAACTCGGACACAGAGGTTCTTCAATATTCCTTTTGGAAAACTTATCGTCTGATCTACAAACTACAAACACATGGTTGTTTCTAATAAAGAATATGTAAAGAATTTTTCATAGAGTACCCTGGGTATAATGTTGACACTAGAGCCAAAGTCGCAGAGTGCTTCTGGGACGTCCACCATGCCGATGGAGATCGGGATGACGGGGCGTCCTGGATCGCCTCTCTTGACCGGCAGAAGGTCAGTAGTAACTTCAGTGACGGGGTTACTCCAGTAGTTACCTGCATCAAACATGTCTACAAGATTTGCAGATTCTAATCCTTCCGGTTGTGATGGTATACCGGGGTTAGTAGTAGGAACAGCAGCAGCTATTTGATTTAACTGAGATTCAATCATTTTATTAAAGCTAATTTGATTCTTGATGGTAGTAGAGAAATTATCCATTCTATTGTTTATATTTTCTAGCATTTTATCATTAGATGCCAATTTCTTAGATAGGTTATCCATTAGCTTTCCTTGATTAGACACTAACTCTCTCAGAGGTGGAAAATTATTATTATTGTTGTAAGAATTGTTACCTTGATAATTACCTGAGTAGTTAAGCCTATGTTGATTCCAATTTTGATTTTGTTGAGGACGGTTGTAGTAGTAGTTGTTGATGTAGTTCACATCCTCAAGCATCTCAGGGCAGTGATTGCCTGAGTGTCCAGTGTCTCCACACTCCTCACAAGTCATGTGATAGTCGTAGATGTGCATAATTTCTTTCTTATCTCCAGCTTTATCGTCGAGCTTCTTCATGAGCAGGTCTAGCTTTGCAGACAACATGTCCACCTCCTTGAGCTGATGCATACCTCCACCTCTCTTGTGTGTCTAGGTCCTCTCTTCATTCCAGCTTTGGTTGGACGCCATCTTCTCCACAAGAGTTGTGGCCTGTGGTATGGTAAGTGATAGGAATGCTCCTCCAGCTGCAGCATCCCTGGTTTCTCGGGCACTGTTGCTGAGCCCATGATAAAATGTCTGCATCAATAGCCAACTCTCCATTCCATGTGGGGACATTCTAGGATGTAGTCTTAGAAGCGCTCCCATGCTTCTGGAACAAATTCATCATGTTGTTGCTGAAAACTTATAATTTTCCCACGGAGAGCATTGGTCTTGCCCATGGGAAAGAACTTAGCCAGAAAGTTTGTAGAGCAGAGTGCCCACGTAGTATTCTTCTCCTTTGTAGCGTAGAACCACTGCTTCGCTCTCCCTAACAAAGAGAATGGGAAGAGGCGAAGTAGTATAGCATCTCTGGGGACTCCTGATATGGTGAATGTGCTGCAGATCTCTAGGAAGTGTTGGAGATGAGCACTAGCATCTTCGTGTGTCTTTCCACAGAACTGGTTGGATTGCACCATGTCGATAAGTCCAGGCTTGAGCTCAAAGTTGCCATCGATCTCTGCAGCAGGTCCAGTGCGGATGTTGTCCGTAGTGGGAGCTGAGAACTCGCGGATCGATTTGTTCGCCATGGCTTCGAACTCTGAAGACAAGTTCCAGTGATCTTCTTGATTGGATGAAGCTTCTTGCTGAAGTGTTGATGATCTCTTCTTGAGCTTGGCTCTTGTTTTTTTGAATAATGCTTCGGGATTGTCAACAAATTTTCCTGGAAGATGTCTTCTATTCATACATTACCCTGCATAAGATAAAATAGAAAAATATCAGGGTAAAACTGTATAAAAGAATTGATAAGCTCAATCATATTAGTGATGCGAATGATAACTCAAAATTTATATCCATTCTTGATTAGTAATCAATCTTCCCCGGCAACGGTGCCAAAAATGCTTGTTGGATATTCTTAACATCACTACCAAAAGTAGGCTTAGTTTCTAGTAACGGTGCCAAAAATGCCAAACCTATCTCTCATACCACTTAAGCCAAGTTGTCATCCCCAGCATGACATGAGAGACGCGGTGTTGAAATATGCAATCGCTCTTCTAAATAAATAATGAATGAGATCTACAAGCGCACAGATTAATACCGATGTAGCATTTTAACCGGGAAGTATTCCAGGTATCGTTATTTATATTTTTACCACTGGGAAGGGATTAGTAACCATCAATGTTGATTATAGAATAGAATATGAGATTGAGTATCTATCATTGCATGTATAATTGAGAACATTACATCTAATTCTTTCATACAGGGGTAAGTGTCACATAAAAGATATATGAAGTAATGAATAGTGACAAAGATAATTAATCTGATCAGCATAACTTAGCCACATAATAAATATGATAAGCACCTCAATTAGATATTCTAAAAAGTCATTAGCATGGTATTAGAACGAACTACAAGAATATTTCCTAAGTTATTCTCAACTATATAGTCTAGCATTATCATAGTTAGGGCAAGCATACTTAGCAATCATTGCGAGACAAGACTACGCCCATGCATAGTTATATTAGCAATGTAAATGAGAAACATAGCAATCACTCCCCTGTAATAATGTTGCTCTGCCAGCCCAATACACGAGAGGGGGACTATATAAGAATCAATGAAGCTGTCACTATCACGAACTACCCCACGATCTGGCATATTGGGTACAATCGCAGATAAATACGGTATAAACACCACGCCTACACAATATCTATCATTTACCCATGGATCCGATGGATAAATGCTATATGATCCTAAACATGTATATAGATCCAATCTAACTAAGCCAAGTACATAACTATGATAAACTATGAACAATATAGTCTTGAATATAAACAAGTAGAGCAAAGTCATAAGCAATATATTGAAGTAGAACAAAGTCATATTCATAATATTGAAGAACAAAGATGATTAGAAGAACAATTAGAAGAACAATTAGAGAATTACCAAGAATCCTCTTGACAGATCTGGAAACCAATCGAAGATTGACTCCTTCTAGTTCTAATCCTATGTAGCTATGCTAATCTAGATGTCTAATTGATGTGGTGGCTCTAATCTTGATCAGAGGCTTCTTCTCCCTTGAGAATAATGAATTAGGGTTGAGAGGCTCTCTCCTCCAGGGGCCAGGGGGTCTGGTTTTATAGTCCCTTCAAGTGAATATGGGCTGTTGGATCAAACCGACATTGATTGAACGGTTATCCTTGATCCTTTAGGTCGGTGGAGATCTTTCCCGAAAGAGAGTCCTATTTGGACTCCAGGAGGGGGCGGGCGCCCAAGTCAACTGAGCGGGCGCCCAGTGCCTGGCCCCGTTCGGCCTCCGCTTCCTTCCCGTGGCTTCTGGAGTCTTCTAGATGTAAGATAATTGCGCGGCACATTGATATCTCTATGTAATCCCGACGTGTGGGCCTTTCTTTCGTATTTCCTGATAACCCCCTGTAGAAATAGACAAACACCAAAACTCGTGGAGTTCTGTCAGATAAAACCCTAAGTCTAGATGTTGATTTCATTTGGATCCTTTTCTTTGTTTATTTGATAATTAAGTTTGATACTTAAGGACCGTCAACACTATTCACCCTCCCTCTAGCCATATTAGGACCTTTCAAGTGGTATCAGAGCCATGGTCACCGTTTTGTGAAGGCTTAACAACCTCGGTGCTCAAATTATGGCTCAAATAGTGTTCAACAATGTTGGGGGCAAACCATCGTTCTTTGATGGCACAAGTTCTTTTGACTATTGGAAAAGATAGATGAAAATATACCTTGGAACAATAAATGATAGAGCGTGGCCGCTAACCCCACCGACAATGAGAGAGCCAACAAGCAATGCAATACTATAGCTCTCAACACAATATATAATGGCATTGATCCAAAGGTGTTTGAGCAAGTCAAAGATCTTGAGAAGGCTAGTGAAGTGTGGACAAGACTAGAAGAAACATATGAGGGCACTACAACGGTAAAAAGTGCCAAGTTATACATGCTCAAGGACAAGCTATCCAACTTCGAGATGAAGGATGATGAGTCAATCCTAGAGATGTTCTATAGGCTCCAAGTCATCATGAATGATCTCAAGGGCCTTGGTGAGAAAGTGAAGGATGAGGACTTCATTCACAAGTTCTTGATGTGCTTGTCCAAGAGGTTCAAGACATTGAGAACAATCATCTTTAGAGGTGGATTGACGGGCGTATCTCCCAATAAGGTACTTGGAGATGTCATGACCGAAGATCAATACAATGATAATGATGATGATGAAGTCATGAAGAAGGATGAGGATGATAAGAAGAAGAAGAGTGTAGCATTCAAAGCTAGCTCTTCATCCAAGAGCAAGAACAAGGGCAAGGCTAAGAAGGAAGAATCAAGTGATGAGGAGTGCTCCAATGATGATAGTGATAATGAAGCACTAGCACTCTTTGTCCGCAAGTTTGGCAAGATGATGAAGAAAAAGGCTACCATACAAGGAAGAGAAGGGACAACTCCAAGAATAAGGAATATGTGAGGCTATGCTACAAGTGCAAGAGCCCCGATCATATTGTGGCAGATTGTCCATACAATAGTGATCATGATGAGCATAGAGAGAAAGAACAAGAAGGAGAAGAAAGAAAAGAAGGACAAGAAGATGGTCTTCAAGAAGAAGAAGAAGGGTCGATCCTATGTTGTGACATGGGATAGTGATGCCTCTTTGGATGATGATTCAAGCGATGATGACAAGTCATCCAAGAAAAAGGCACTTGCAAGCATTGCTATCAACAAGCCATCACTCTTCAACACTCCTTCATGCTTCATGGCCAAGGGCCACAAGGTATAATATGATGAGAGTGAAAGTGAAAGTGAAAATGAACATGATAGTGATAATGATAATGATGATGAATTCACTATGAACAACTCATGGATATGCTAGAACAAGCCGATTCACTTATTCACTGTTAAAACAAGAAGTGCAAATAATTAGCTAAGAAGTTAAAAGCTCTTGAGCAATCCTTTGATGAGCTTAATGCTAAACATGAGAGGCTAGTGGAAGCCCATGAGAAGCTTGGCAAGGCTCACACCAAGCTTGAGAAAGCTCACTCCTTGTTGTTAGAAGAGAACAAGGAAAAGGTTGTTGTATCATGTGACGTGGGCACAACATGTGACTTAATTAAATAATCACCCAACCCAACTATTGTTGTTGCCACCAACTCTTCTTATAGGCCTTCATCCACCACCACAAACTCTACTTCTACTTCTAGTGTTGTGTCGCTTGTAATGCTTCACTAAAGGTTGAGAATGAGACTCTCAAAAGAGAGGTGGATGAGCTCACTCATGCCCTAGGCAAGGCCTATGGGGGTGAGGCCCGCTTGCTAAAGTGCTTGGGTAGCCAAAGGTTTTCTCTCAACAAAGAGGGATTAGGCTATACCCCCAAGAAAGGCAAGGCGGCCTTTGCAACTCACAAGCCTAGCTTTGTGAAGAGCAATGGTCGGTTTTGCAACAAATGCAAGCAAGTTGGGCACCTAGATCTCAATTGCAATAAAATAAACAAGAACATGAAAAATGCTAATATACCTTACATTCCTTTTGATTCTTGTTATGTGCTTACCAAGGGTGAGAAGGGTGTGCATGCTAAGTTTGTTGGTACACCAATTGTGGGTTCAAAGAAGAAGGCCATTTGGGTACCAAAGAGCTTAGTCACTAACCTCCAAGGACCCAAACAAGTATGGGTACCTAAGAAACATTGATTTGTTTTGTAGGTAAACTATATAGCTGGAGGAAGGCATTGGGTGCTTGATAGTGGATGCACACAACACATGACCGGTGATTCAAGAATGTTCAATTCAATCAATCCAAATGATGACAATGGTGTTGATAGTATCACATTTGGTGACAATGGCAAAGGCAAGGTCAAAGGGCTTGGTAAAATTGCTATATCCAATGACTTGAGCATTTCCAATGTGCTACTAGTAGAGAGCTTGAACTTCAACTTGCTATCCGTAGCTCAAATTTGTGATCTTGGTTTCAAGTGCATATTTGGAGTTGATGATGTAGAGATCATAAGTGTAGATGACTCTAACTTGATATTCAAAGGCTTTAGATATGAGAATCTATACTTGGTTGATTTCAATGCTAGTGAATCTCAATTATCAACATGCTTGCTCACTAAATCTAACATGGGCTGGTTATGGCATAGAAGGCTTGGTCATGTTGGAATGAAACAATTAAACAAGCTAGTCAAGCATAATCTTGTTAGAGGCTTAAACGATGTCACATTTGAGAAAGACAAGCTTTGTAGTGCATGTCAAGCCAGAAAGCAAGTTGGCAACACTCATCCAAAGAAGAGCATCATGAGTACATGCAAGGCATTTGAGTTGTTGCACAGGGACTTATTTGGACCAACCACATACACAAGCATTGGTGGAAATAAATATGGATTTGTGATAGTGGATGATTTCACAAGATACACTTGGGTATTCTTTCTTAGTGACAAGAGTGATGCTTTTGCAACCTTCAAATCATTTGTCAAGAGAATACACAATGTGTTTGAAACAACCATCAAGAAAGTGAGAAGTGACAATGGAAGTGAATTTAAAAATACAAGAGTTGATGAGCTTTGTGATGAATTTGGCATTAGGCATCAATTCTCGGCCAAGTACACTCCACAATCAAATGGTCTTGTTGAGAGGACGAATAGAACCTTGATTGACATGGCAAGATCAATGTTGAGTGAGTACAATGTGAGTCATTCTTTTTGGGCCGAAGCAATCAACATGGCTTGCTACTATAGCAATCGACTTTATTGTCACCCAATGATGGAGAAGACACCATATGTACTCTTGAATGGTAGAAAGCCCAATATTGTGTACTTTCGGGTTTTTGGTTGCAAATGCTACATATTGAAGAAAGGCACTAGATTGAGTAAATTTGAAAAGAAATGTGATGAAGGTTTCTTGCTTGGTTACTCCACTACTAGCAAAGCTTATAGAGTTTGGAATTTGGCTAGTGGTACTCTTGAGGAGGTGTATGATGTTGAGTTTGATGAAACAAATGGCTCTCAAGAAGAAGATGAGAATCTAGATGATGTGAGAGGCACTCAATTAGCCGATGCAATGAAGAATATTGACATTGGTGATTTAAGGCCTAGAGAGGAGATTGATGTTGAAGATGACAAAGATCAAGTGCTTCCTACCTCTAATGTGCAAGCTAGTGGTTCTCATGATCAAAATCAAGCTAGTACAAGTGTCTCGTCAAAAAAAAGCTAGTACAAGTGGTACACAAGTGCAAGATCAACAAGCTAGTACATCATCTCATGATCAACCAAGTGCAAGCAATCAAGTGCAAATACTCGAACCAACAAATATTGCAAGAGATCATCCATTGGATTATATCATTGGTGATATTCAAAGAGGAGTGCAAACTAGATCAAGATTAGCATCATTTTGTGAGCATTTCTCCTTTGTGTCTCACATTGAGCCAAAGAAGATTGATGAAGCATTGAGAGATATTAATTGGGTTAGTGCTATGCATGAAGAGCTCAACAATTTCAAGAGAAATCAAGTATGGGAATTAGTTGAGAGGCCTAGTGATCATAATGTCATTGGTACTAGATGGGTCTTTCACAATAAGCAAGATCAAGATGGGATAGTTGTAAGGAACAAAGCAAGATTGGTAGCACAAGAATATACTCAAGTTGAAGGTCTTGACTTTGGTGAAAAGGTCTTGACTTTGGTGAAACATATGCCCCGGTTGCAAGATTGGAAGCGATCCTTGCAAGATTGGAAGCAATTAGGATCTTGTTGGCCTATGCTTATGGATGAAAATGGTACGGATATTTATTCGACCATCCGTTCGACCGAACAAATATGAACACTTATATGGATAGTTAATCAAATATCCGTTTTTTTGAATACAAATAAGAAAACAGATATGTTATGCGGATATCAAATACAAATGTGATATCGTCAATATCCGTCGAAAGTATCGGATATATCCGACCTGCATATAAGGGATAATATCCGAAGTGCCAGCCAACATGGACCAAAGCAATATGCTAAATGCCTATCTGGTGCCATACCCCTTAATTTATAGCTCCCTCTCGTCATGCTCCAGCTCTCTATAGACGATGTGGGACTAAAAGTTTATCTGTTGCCTCACATACATGATACGTCCTAGAGCAGTGAACAGCCCACGACCCACATGCCACAGCCCACGGCCACTAGACAGCCCAATAGCCAACCTTCCTGTGAAACCCTCGACAACAGATGCCCGTCCGGCGTCCGCACTCCGCAAAAGCTCGCGAGGTCGCGCCGCTGGCTGCCTCCTCCGGGCTCTGGCCCTCCGCCGCTCGGCTGGCGCCTGCTCCATCCGTGCCCCTCGCAGTCGCAACTCGCAAGCCTAGCCCCTGCGCCCTCTCCGCTGCTTCCTGCTTGTGCTTGCATCTCAGGACCTGGGTTAATCGGATCTGTCCGACAACCTGTGGTGGGTTGGCCGGTGTCTGATGGAGTGGACGCAAGAGCAAGAGGAAGAAGCTGCCGTGAAGTACTGTTGTTTTTTTAGACCAAAGGTGTTCACCCAGCTTTATTAGAAAGCGTAACGATCACCCAAGGCCTGAGCACTGGGGTTTCCAGTTTTACAGAAAAAGGCACACCTGAACAGCGAAAAACAAAACTCGAAACACTCCAAGAACCTCTAAGGCCCGAGCTACACCAAACGATCAACCAGACAAACACTCTAAAAGTGGACACCCAACACCAACAAAGAAGCTACTGTAGGTTGGAGTCTAGCAGATTGATCATCTCGTGCGCCGTAGGGTCCAGCTTTGTTTTTAGAAGTGGGCGCCATGTCTTGATCAACATCAGTGTCTTGAAGATGATCACCTTGGGAGACGAAACAATTTTTTTGTTGATAGCCATGTCATTCCTCGTCTTCCAGATTGTCCATAACGCACCTGCACATATAAAAAGCGTCACCTTGCGCTTAGCACCTCTACAATCTTCAGCAAACTCCATTAGAAAATCTGTGCAATTGGTCGGGGAGGCCGACCAGCTCAAGGAAACTCTCAAGAATGACCAAAGATATACTGCAAGTGGGCACTGGAATAAAATGTGATCGGTTGTTTCCAAATTATCACAAGCAGCGCATTCCTCCGGCCCTGACCACTGTTTTTTCTTAAGCTGAACCCCTGATTGGATTCTATCATGTGCCGCCATCCAGATAAAAATCTTGACTTTCAGAGGGATATTACATTTCCACACATTCATCAATCGCTGATCTCTAACGCCTCCAAACGTAATAGCTCTATATAAAGAACCTGAGATGTATTTCCTGGATTGTTCTAAGGCCCAAAACATTTTATCTCTACCTTCACCCAAGTTAACCTCCATCAGCATCCCCTGCAACTGCTCCCACTCCACTCCATAAATCCCCCGGAGTTGTCTTCTAAAAAGTATACGCCATTGTCCCTCAGTAAAGGCCTGGTAAACATCTATATCAGGATGCAACGCAATACTAAAGATATTGGGGAAAAGGACCTTCAAAGGACATTCCCCCATCCAGCAGTCTTGCCAGAAACGCGTTTGATGGCCACTGACTACTTGAATCATTCTACCCCTCTGGAACCAAACTCGTATGTCAAGTAAAGACCTCCAAAATTGGGAACCCTGTCTATTTCTGATTTGGAAGATACTCTTCTCTCCCAGATATTTTTTCCTTAGAAGTTTGCAGCAAATATTGTTGTCTTCTCTCTCTAGTCTGTCAATCCATTTTGCAAGCAAACTAGTATTCATAGCTCTAACATCCGTGAAACCCAAACCTCCAGCTTCTTTAGGTCTACTCAAAGCTTCCCATTTGATCATGTGATACTTACGTTTTTTCCCAGTACCTTGCCAAAAAAATCTCGATCTAATAGAGTCAATAGTCTGGTAGTTGCCTTCATACAGCTGGTACACACCCATCGTGTACATAGGGATAGCAGATAAACAAGACTCAATCAGGATGGACCTACCTCCGGAGGACAGATAATCACACTGCCAAGTCCCCAGCCGTTTTTTAGCTTTGTCACTGACATATTTGAATTGTGCTTTAGTTATCTTACAGTCACTGACTGGCATTCCTAGATATTTCATTGGAAAAGAGCCCATTTTACACTTAAGAACTCTAGTAACTTCCAGTTGATCTTCCTCAGTCACACCCATTGTGTAAACCTCACTTTTGTCAAAGTTTATTTTCATCCCCGACATTGCCTCATAGCAATTAAGGATTAATCTCAAGTTGTTCACATTCTCTAGAGAAAAACTCAGAAAAATAACTGTGTCATCTGCATACTGTAAATGGGTTAAACCACCATCAATTAGATTTGGAACCAGCCCCTGAATTATGCCTGCCACACTTGCTCTGGACAGCATAGCAGAGAGAGCATCCGCAACCAAATTAAATAGTAGAGGGGAAAGAGGGTCTCCTTGTCTCAAACCCTTGAAACTTCTAAAGAATTCTCCACGTTCACCATTGACATCAATACACACTCTACCACCTCTAACAGCACAATTGATCCAATGTATCCACCTCTCATCAAAGCCTTTTGCCCTCAAAACATCTTCCAAAAAGGACCAACTAACTTTGTCATACGCCTTCTCAAAGTCCAGTTTCAGAATAATTCCAGGTATTTTTTTTCACCCTCATTTCATGCAGCACCTCTTGGATAATCACTACTCCCTCTAAAATATTTCTCCCTGGAATAAAAGCTGTCTGAAGTACTGTTGTCTTCAGCCAGCCCTGCCACAACCCGCAGATCAGGTAACGCCTCTCTTCTTCTCTGCTCTAACGCATCCTACTACTCTGCTCTAAGCCTCTAATGCATCCTAGGGTAGTTAGTTACTGATAACATAAGCTTCTATGTCAGGCTTACGATTGTTGGTTTTTTTCTTTGAATATGTTGGGTTTAGGATGGCTACTGCTAGTGCATGTGAGAGTGTATGTGCAAGCACGGGATCTTCCCCTGCTGCTGCTCCGGTTGGCACAAGTGAATCAGCACCTAACCCCCAACATCCTGCTACTCTAGCATTGAAGGAAACAACCACCATTGCTGGAGGTGGAGGTGCTGCAAATGTTGTCATTACCGAGCAAGAGACTGGAGTAGATGGAACTTGCAGTGCAGGAGTTGAACCTTCTACAAAGAGACAAAAGAGGAGTACCACAAAGGTTTGGGAATTTTACACCAAGCTCACAGAGACACACGAGAGAGATGATGGAACGATAGAGGTGCAAGTTTGTGCAAAATGCAAGAAGTGCACTTACAGAACTCGTGGTGTGTCCAATAAGGGAACAACAGTCCTTTGGAATCATGTGAATGCAAAGCATGATGTAAAGAAAGGGCAGCAGCAACTTAAAGTTCAAAAGAGTGAAGGTAAAGATATAGTTGAAACTTATAAATATGATCCTGAAGTTAGCCTAAAAAAGTTCTATGAAGCAATGGTTATGCATGAATATCCCTTTATGATGGTTGAGCATGAGTTGTTTGTTGATTTCATCAAATCTTTACGCCCTAACTTTTCATTCAAGAGCGGTATAACCACTAGTAAAGAGATACTGGACATGCATTTAGCTCAAAAGAAGAAGTTGTTTGACCAACTTAAAACTGTATCTTCTCGGTTTTCTGCAACTATGGATATGTGGACTTCTAATCAAAACAAAGGCTATATGTGCATCACAGTTCACTGGATTGATGATAATTGGCAAATGCAAAAACGGATAATTTGTCTCCCTTTTGTTAAAGGGCAACATAAAGGGATTGTACTGGCAAGTGAATTTATCAAGGGAATCATGTCTTGGAACCTAGAAAAGAGGTTATTTGCACTCACCCTAGACAATGCTTCCAACAATAATAAATGTGTGATATCAGTTGTGAAGGAGCTTAATAAACTAGCTAAGCTGCAGAATTCTCCTCCTTTGATATGTGGTGGTATTTTCTTCCATGTAACGTGTTTATGTCACATATTAAATTTGGTTGCTCAGAATGGATTGAAAGTGATTGGATCTACAGTTAAAAATATTAGAGTTATCATTGTTATCCTGAAGAACTCTCCATTGCAGTGGGAGGAATTTCAAAAGTGTGCTGATTTTTTTTGATTTGAATAATAAATCTGGCCTTCCATTGGATGTTCCCACAAGATGGAATTCAACATATGAGATGTTGAGTCATGCTATTTCTTATAGGAGCGCTTTTGGTAGGCTAGTGTATTTACATAATGATAAATATAAGCATTGTGCTCCTTCGTATGATGAATGGAATATGGCCGCATCTTTTTGCAAGTGTTTGAAGTTATTTAATGAGGCTACAGTGTTGTTTTCTAGAACTCAATATCCAACAGCAAACTTGTTTTGGTGGAAATTCTGTGAGATAAAGGTAGCAATTACAGATTGGTGTGCAAGTGTTGATATACTTATTGCTTCTATGGCTCAGGCCATGCAAGAGAAATATGACAAGTATTGGAAAAAGTCCAACATTGCCCTTGATGTGGTATGTTTCCTCGATCCTAGGTACAAGAAAAGGCTGATAGAATATTTCATGAAAAGTATTTACAAAGACAGGGCTGCTGCCGAGCTTAGTCTGATCATGGATGTTGTGAAACGATTGTTCGAAGCTTACTTGTCTAGTACACCGAGTCAAACATCGAAGGCTAGTGCACAATCTGAACCTATTGTAGCTCCAGCTCACACATCTGAGGAAAATGCTGATATTGAAGAATTTTTGTATGAGGACGAAGTGAATAGTAGTGAGGCAAATGAGTTGGATGTATACATGGCAGAGAAACCATTTCGGTGGGTTGATCCTAGTGGTAGTGGTGCTGCATTTGACATATATCATGGTGGAAAACTAACCAAGCGACATATCCTGTTCTCTCACGACTTGCTCGTGATGTTTTGGCTGTCCAAGTGTCTACTGTCGCTTCAGAATCAGCTTTCAGTTCTAGTGGGCGTATTGTTAATAAATTCCGCACTCGTCTTGATCCTGAGATGGTTGAGGCACTAGTTTGTTCAAAAGACTGGGGCCTTGCATCTAAGAAAGGTAACATCGAATTGTTTATAGAACTTGCAACTGCAACTTTAGTTTTTTAACTTATGACTTTATGTGGCCATGTCATTTTCAGATCGTAACTATAAGGTAGCATCAATTCTCGATGACTTTTGTGAAACTGTTTGCACTCTATCAGATGAGGTTTGTAATTATTAGTTTCAGTGAAGTATTATTAGTATGTGATCTGCACATATTGCTTTTTACCTCCAAGCCCCAGGTGTTGAATTGCACTACATTTTTGTAGGCTGAGAACCAGGCTACTGAAGAAGGCAGTGGCGACGCCGAGGACCATGAGGACAACGACTTGGATGACATGGATGGTTGGATTTGGACTACTGAAGATTGAAGATGGACGGCTGGTTGCTGCCTTGTGCCTTGATGGCTGATGCACTCTTTTATCTTTTGATGTGATCTCTGGATAGACTGGATGTATTACATATTTATGTATATGTAGTTGCACTGTAAAAGTCCTGTGACTCTCAGAGCATGTGAGTTGTGAGTTTGTGACTGACTCGAGCATGTGAGTGACTAATGTAATGAACCTGTCGAGTCGAGTGATGCTTGTGCTAAGTCCTATGAATCGTGTGATGTGATATATAAAATATTTGGTGATGCTTACCATCTTTTCTTAATCTAAGCTGTGAATTTTTTAAATAATCCAAATTGTTGCTTACGCAGTTACGCTTGTTGTTTACTACTGCAAAAACTAAAAAGTAGTGAACAAAATAGACCGAGAATAATAAAACTTAAACACTAAAATTTGATTTTTTTTACAAACGACCTCGGATGGAGAAGTAACCAAAAATAAAAGTTGTAGATCTCAAAAAGTTATGAAACTTTATTGTTTACAACTTTTTCATTTAAAATCATTTAGTGCTTCAAAATATTGTTCGAAACTCAATTTCAAAATTATTCAAGAACTCTGATTTCTCTTTTTAATCTTTGGCTAAAACTTATAACTAGTCTTTTTCCCTCATACTAACTTCAAATTTAATAATTTTTGTTTCTAAAATTTTCTAAAATCATGCTCTATTATTTGATTGTGTTCTTATAGTTATTATTATGTCCATATTTTCATGTGACTGTATTTTACCTATTTGAATTTTGAATTTCAAAAAATAGCAACTTCAAACGTCATTTTGAAACATTAAATGATTTCAGATGAAAAAGTCATGAACATAAAAGTTGTAGAACTCATCAAGATCTGCAACTTTTGTTTTAGTCATTTATTCATCCGAGATTATTGTAGTAACATTGTTCACAAAATTTATATATCTCTCTTATAGTTTCATAAACTATAAGAAAGAGATGTAATATTTGTTAACAATGTTATTACCACTATGTCAAATGAATAAATGACCAAAATAAAAGTTGTAGATCTCAAAAAGTTGTGGAACTTTGTAGTTTACAACTTTTTGATTTGAAATCATGTTGTCAAGAAAAACTACGTTTGAATTTTAAAAAATCTCAAATTTTATAAATGATCTCGGATGGAGAAATTACAAAAACAAAAGTTGTAGATCTCGAAAAGTTATGAAACTTTAAAGTTGACAACTTTTTTATTTGAATTCGTTTAGAGCGTTAAACAATAATTTTTTGTTATTTTTTAAATATTCTTTTGGTCTCGAATCGTGATTTATGGAATTGGGCCCAAATATTACTGTCTGCCCAAATAGCCCAATCCTTTGTAACCCTAGCTGGCTAGCTGGCAACTCCTATATAATAGTTCTAGTTCTCAACCACAGTAGCCAACTCAGTTCTCCTCTCGACCTCTCCCCACCCTAGCCGCCACTCCCATTTTGCTTGCTTCCTGGCCGTCGGCCGCTGTTTGAACTTGCTTGCTTCCTGGGCTCCTGGCCGCCGGCCGCTGGGCTAAACGTGCTTGCTAGTATGCTTTTGTCCATACTTGCTATTGCTAGCTTGCTTGCTTCCTGCCTGGCCGCCGGCCGCTGGTGTTTGCTAGCTTGCAGGTTGCAGCCACCGTCAATCACTAAGGCAGTAAGGCTGAACCGTTGAAGCCTTGAAGGTATGCTGGTCCATCCTTAATCCATATATGTGCTGCATCTACCAATATGAGTTTCTAACTTTTAATTATTTGTTTTTTCACCTTTGTGAATTTTAATAGCTTTTCACATGTCAAGGCTTTGGGAACACTATTCTATATACACAGAGGGACACGAAAAAGACGGTGTCATATAGGAACAACGTTGGGCGAAATGCAATAGGTGCAATTATAGGGCTCGTGCTGAACCTCGGCGTGGAACTATGCATTTGTGGCACCATTTGAGAAGGAGGCACCACTACAACTAGGGATGAAAACGGATCGGATACGGACGGATATCATCGATATCATATTTGTTTTCATATTTCTGGTCGGTCGGATTCGAATACGGATAATGTCAACCATGTCGGATAAGATAGGATTAGATGTCGACATCATAAATATACGATTTAAGTATTTGGATACGGATACGGTATCAGATGTTGAATATTCGGACTCGGAGATGGACAGATCTGAACCCCTCTAAACGAATTCGGTCTCAAATACGGTCGGAAAATATCCGTACCGTTTTCATCTCTGACTACAACCATGAGCTAGGCCAATTTCAGGATCCTCAGATCGGTGAAGGTGCCACCAATGCAAATGTTGATATGGGTGAAGTTTTCAATGCAAATGAATAACCCATGAGAGGCCCTGACAATGAGCCCCATGACTCCATGACTCCATGAGGCCATGAGCTTGGCTACTTCTACTCATGTCGTGAAGATCGGTGCTTGTATGATGTATTTGTATCTTTATTATATTTGTTGCTTTACATTATAATCTTCCGGCTTAATCTAGACGGTTTATGGAGAGTTGTGTAATGGTTTGTGCACCTATGAATCTATGGTATATTGCTTTTACTCAATATCCGAATAGATATTTGTATCCGACGTTCTCCAAATCTGATTCATACCATATTCGATACTCATTATTCGTGTCCGTAACCAAGACAATCCGTATTCGTTTATGCATCCAGACGATATTCGTGTCCGAATTTGAATCCGAGCGAAATATGAAAACAAATATAATATTAGTGATATCCGTTCATATCCAATCTGTTTTCATCCCTACCTATGTTTGTACTCATAACATCAAGTTATATCAAATGGATGTGAAAAGTGCATTTCTCAATGGCTATATCAATGAAGAAGTCTATGTTGAGCAACCTCCCAGTTTTGAAGATGACAAGAAACCCAACCATGTTTACAAGTATACCTGGGCAATGGGCCGGCCCGGCCCGGCACGGCACGACAACGGGCCGGCACGGCACGTTACTTAACGGGCCGAGGGGGCACGTCGTGCCCTGCGGGCCGTGCCTTACCGGCCTGCGTGCCTGACCTTCGGCCCAGGCACGGCACGGCGGGCCGTTTTGCGTACCGGGCTGGCTCGACAGGCACGGTAAAAATAGAGGGCCGGGCCAGCCCATAGCCCGTTGAAAGATAACATCTCAATAAATACATATTTAAAATCAGATTTCAAACATATTCATATTCATCAATCATCAGTTAGATACTTAGATAACAGATTCAAACACAGATGAGAGTTGACAGATGTAAATATCAAAATGAGCTGTTTGGTGCAATGCTGCCTCATTAAAAACCTACCTAGGTAAAACTCACCCTTGTGAGAAACCCTAGGCAGGGAAAAAGAGTGCAGCCAGCTCTAAATGTCTTAAGTCTTACTGTCTTAACAATATTACAGACCATTGTTCAAATGTTCAAATGAAAACTAAGTGAGTGAGGGTCACTACCACTCTCAACTCACACAAAAGCACCAACACTCCCAGCAAACAAATGAAATGACCACCCCTCAGCTACCAGTACCCTCATCTGCAACTTCAGGTTCATCCAGGAACAAATTCTCAAAGGCATCTTCGATTTCCTTGTTATCAGCAGCTTGATGTTGCTCCCTCTTCTCTCCTAGCTCCCAGTCCTTCAACAAGGTTAGCATCTCCACATGTTCGGGTTTCAAGCTTCGGCGTCGTTCTTCTAGGATCCTTCCAGATAAACTGAAACAAGACTCTGAAGAACAGGTGGAAACAGGAACTGACATGATATCTCTGGCCATAATAGCCAGGATGGGATAGGTTAGTTTGTGATCACGCCACCATAGGATAATGTCAAAACCATCCTCATAAGAAGTTATGCAGTCGCTGTCCAAATAGCTTGCAAGTTCAGAAGCAGTAGATTGAGAAGAAGAACTGGCAGTTGAAGGACCAGGTAGACCTGATCCTCCAAAAATTCTCCCCCAAGCCTGTTTTCTCTTACCAGTGACTGGGGTAGGACCAGCAACTCTTTGATTCCTAGATGCACCATACTTTCTCAAATATTTCTCAAACAATTTATGCAACTCAGTTTTCACATCAGCATAGTAAGCAGTGTAATCAGTACCACTACATTCATGAAGTAAATGGAGGACCCTTTGCATACCTCTGAGCTTAGCTCTAGGGTCAAGAATGAATGCAAATGAATATAACATAGGAATGTCCTTCCAATACTTAAGAAACTTACTTTGCATAGGAAACACAAAGGCTCTCAGATTAAGATCTCTTTCACAAGCATGTAAATGAGTTGCAATCTCCAGAACATGGTGCAGAACAAGAGGACTGGTAGGATAATAAACACCAGATAGTGTAACAGTACAGTCATAAAAGAGTTCCAGGAACTCCAATATTTTCTCAGCCACATGCCAATGAGCTTGAGACAACAGGGCACTACCATAATTTGAATTTATGAACACAGAAAATACTTCACGATAAGGAACCAAATGTTTAAGCATGAGATAAGTAGCATTCCATCTAACATCCATGTCTAAGCCAAATTTTCTAGGCCTCATACCTTTAGCTTCACAGTAGTTCTTAAACATAGCAACTCTTTGATTAGAGGAGTTCAAGAAATTAATTGCAGTTCTAAAGTCCTCTATATAAGGTTTGATTCTTTTTAGTGCAGATTTAACTATCAGATTAATAATGTGACAAGCACAACGTTGATGCACAAGACTGTAAGATCTATTAATAGGATCATCATCATCAGGTGCAGGGTCAGGACCAAGATAACCAGCAAACATGGGTGTCAAAGTTTCCATTGCCTTAGCATTGGAAGATGCATTATCTAAAGTGATAGAAAAGATCTTATCAATCAAGCCATATTCCTCAACCACAGATGCAATGGCAGCAGAAATGTTTTCACCATTATGCTTAACTTCAATCAACCTAAGACCTATAATCTTCTTTTGCAACTCCCAGTTAGAATTTACATAGTGAGCAACAACACATATGTAATCCTCCTTAGCATTACCAGACCATATGTCAGAAGTCAAAGCAACAGATGATGAAGCATGCACACAGTTCCTAATCATAGCACGACGTTCAGCAAATAACTTCTCTAGATCTCTAGTGGTGGTTCTTCTAGATGATCTAACAAATCTTGGATTATGAGCACGAACAATGTATTCTTCAAATGCATCAGTGTCACCAAAACCAAGAGGAAGATCAAGCCTAGCAATCAATCTACACAGTTCAGTTCTAGCAACAGTAGGATCATAGTTCCAATTATGCAAAGCCCCATCAGAACTAAAAGCTAGTCGAGACTGAACCTTATTTTGCTGATCAAGTTTAGCAAGGCAACCTTTAGCGTGCCTAAGAATATGACCAGTACCAGCAGCAGATCTACCACTCAAAACTTTTTTACAAATCTTACAGATAGCTTTAACACGCACACGATTACCATTTATCATCTCAAAAACCTCATCAAATGTTTCCCAACACTTAGACTGTCGCTTACCACATGTACCAGAGGAAGGAGTAGCATTACCATCACCATTACCATTAACACCAGTGCTCATGGTGTGGGTGTTGGAGTCCACCGCATCGACGGGATCGACGTCGTTCACGGGAGGCTGTGACCCGCCGCCACCGGATGCGTCGACAAACACATCAAAGGGGTCACGGCCGTCATCGTCCCTCTCCGGGGACAGCCCAGTAGCGATGAAGTCGTCATTCCCTGTCCACTCGTCGCACGTCGTCGCCAAGGGGCCCTCGGCCGCGGACGGCTGTACTCCTCCTCCACCAGCAACATTCCTCAATGGTGCGTGGCCACGACTTGGCCGCGGTGCCATTGCCCTAGCCCGTCGTCCGTCTACGCCACCAAGGCTAGTTGACGACGAGGCATCGGCAACAAACCTGCAAAAAGAACAGATCTAGGGTTAGATTAGAATGGGGGAAAAGAAAAATGACGAAGAAGACGAGATCTAGGGTTAGATCTTACCTGCGCAACCGGAGCCCGGCGCCGGAGAAGACGAGATTAAGAAGGACGACGAGCGACTACGGAACGGAGACGGGGAGGCGGACTCACATGCTCATGGACAGGATAGAGGAAGAAGGGAGACAGATAGGGAGAGGGAGGCAAGGAGCAGGGAACTCAGGGAGAGAGGCAGAGAGCCGACGGCGACGGCGATGTCACCAGATCGAAGGACGACGGCGGCGAAGGAGTCGAGAGGAGCCGAGGAGGCGAGCTGACCGAGCTCTGAGCTCACAGCTCCGATCCGAGACTGAGAGCGAGATGCCGAGGTGCGACTGGCCGACTCCGAGTCTCCGACTGCGAGAGCGAGTGGGCGACGGCGGCTGCGGGTGGGGAATAGGGTTAGGGTTTGGTGAGGGTGAGGGACGCGCGGGGGGGAGGGGAATTTATATGGGGATGCGGGGAGCCGGGGGCCGCGGGGAGGGGAGGTGGGCTGGCGCTGGCTGCTGGCCTGCTGCCTGCTGGGCCGCTGGGGATACGGGCCGATACCGGGCCTGGCTTTAATTGGCGGGCCGTGCCGTGCCGGCCTGTGGGCCTAGAGTGCGGCCCAAGCACGGCCTGCACCACCGTGCCGTGCCAGCCCGGGCCCAATGAACTTCGGGCCGGGCCGGGCCAAAAGAACGGGCTTCGGGCCGTGCTAGCGGGCTCGGGCTGCATGCCCAGGTATATTTACAAGCTAAGGCATTGTATGGTTTGAGGCAAGCACCTAGAGCATGGTATGACAGATTGAGAGACTTCTTACTCTCTAAAGGTTTCAAGTTTGTGTTGCAAATCTATGTTGATGATATCATATTTGGATCAACCAACCAAGAATTTTGTGAGGAGTTTGGGAACATGATGGCTAATGAGTTTGAGATGTCAATGATTGGAGAGCTTAGTTACTTCCTTGGTCTTCAAATCAAGCAATTGAAGAATGGCACATTTGTGAGTCAAGGCAAGTACATAAAAGACATGCGCAAGAAGTTTGGTATGGATGATGCAAAATCAATTAGCACTCCAATGGGAACAAATGGAAGCCTAGATAGTGACACAAGTGGAATATGGTGGATCAAGATTTGTATCAGTCTATGATTGGAAGCCTACTCTATGTGACCGCATTAAGACCGGATGTCATGTTTAGTGTATGCATGTGTGCAAGATTCCAAACCTCACCAAGAGAAAGTCATTTGAATGCAACAAAGAGAATATTGAGGTACTTGAAGCATACACAAAATGTTGGTTTGTGGTATCCCAAAGGTGCAAAGTTTGAACTTGTTAGATATTCTGATTCATACTATGCGGGATGCAAAGTTGAGAGAAGAAGCACATCGGGCACTTGTCAACTATTGGGAAGATCACTTGTCTCATGGTCATCCAAGAAGCAAAATAGTATGGCACTATCAACCGCCGAAGTGGAGTACATTGCGGCTGGTAGTTGTTGTCCACAAATCCTATGGATGAAGGCAACATTGAAGCACTTCGGAATCAACTTCAAGCAAGTGCCATTGCTATGTGACAATGAAAGTGCCGTGAAGCTCACCAACAATCCGGTTCAACACTCAAGAACAAAGCACATATATGTCCGCCATCATTTCATAAGAGATCATCAACAAAAAGGGGACATTTGCATTAAAAGTATAGGCATCGATGATCAACTTGCCGATATATTCACCAAGCCACTTGATGAGAAGAGGTTTTGCAAGCTAAGGAATGAATTGAACATACTTGACTTCTCAAATATGTGTTGATGCATCCCCACTATATGACATGCCTCTCCTTCGAGCAAAGCAAGGGAAAATTGTTTGACATGTCATCCATCCTATGTCAAGGACTTGTTTAGTGCATCTAGTCATTCCTTACATGTCTTAGGATCATTCATGAAAATCAAATGAATTTGATGCTTGTATGTTACCACTATTGCTTTTATGTTGACTTGATCTAGTGGTAGCATATGACATGTTTTTGGGCTTGCAATCCTAGTGTTTGATCTAGAATATGAGCTATAAGTGTTTAACTCAACATGGTACAATATAACCCTTATTTGGAGGTGTGAAGAAGCTTGTCCTTGGATCAAACCGAGTTAAATATCTTAGGCAAGTAATCTAGGTTGGACCATTTTGAAAATATGATCTCACTTCACATGGTCTCACACTAACCTATCTAAAATTTGAGCTCACCTTTTGTGGTCATTGATGACAAAGGGGAGAGAATTTCCCAAAGATTTGACAAAGGGGGAGAGAAATTACAAAGAAGTACAAAGATAGGGAAGTAAACATGATAAAAGAAGGGGATCAATTAAAATTTTGAAGCACACAAGTAGGGGGAGCAAGCTCATAAACTTGTATGTTGCATTTGAATGTGCATCACATATGTTTGCTTGCATTAACATTAGCTTTAGAAGCTTTCTCTTTGATACCTTGCTTGTGTGGTGTATGCTAGTTGTAAGCTTGATGGATGAAATAAAAAACTAGCATGCATAGGTAGTGTAACTAGACTTTTAGTTATTTCACAAAGTGGTACTAGAACCTTGTCTATAATGTTGATCTCACGGGGTGTTCTAGTTTTTATGAATGTCTAGTTACTAATGGTGCTAAGGATGGTGTATATTGGCAACTCCGATTGGTATCATGCTTCAAAGGTCCATTCTTTACACCTTAGCATCATTGGGTAGAAATTGACTCCTATATTTCCTATTCAAGCATATGTGCAAGCCTTTTAAATCCAAACTCTTAGCACATATGTAGGGGGAGCAATTGCTACCAAATTGGGTTTATGAAACTTGTCCATAACCTTTGCACATGGTAAAATGCTTGGACAAGAAACATGAATCCAAGAAAATTTTTATTGAAAATCTTTGTAAAAAGGGTTATCGTCAATTACCAAAAAGAGGGAGATTGAAAGCCCTAGTTTGGTTTTGGATAATTGATGAAACCCTAGTACTAACCTCTACACTAAGTGTGTGTAGACTTAATGAGGTTGGTACATGCCAAGTGATGGAGCAAGTGATGATCATGGTGATGATGGTGATGACCACAAGGTGATGAAGTGCTCAACTTGGAAAAGAATAAAGAGGAAAACAAAACCCTATGGAGTTCAAGGCAAAGGTATTGCTTAGGGTTTTGGTTTTGGTGATCAAGACACCCTAGAGGGTGTAATCACATTTAGGATAAATAGTCGTACTATAAAGAGGGGAATTATTTGTCTATGTGGTTATCAAGTGCCACTAGGTGTCATTGTTCATGTGCATGCATTTAGAACCCAGTGGCTAACTTAACTCTTTCGAAGAAAATGATTGTGAAAATGCTAACACACACGTGCACATGTTGGTTTACACATTGTGGTGTTGGCACACTTTGAGAAGGAGATGGAGTTTGAAGGGTAGAGAGAGGATGGGGATTCGGCGCTTTTTGAGAAAATAAAGTGCATATTTTCTATTGGCACGAGTTGGTTTTTGTATCGTGGCCATCTCCCGGTGATTGTGAGGGGTTTGTGCCTAGCTCAGCGGAGAGCCAAAGGCAACATTAGTGGATTGCTTGTGTCATTGAGCTACCTCACTTGTGGGTAGGTTCTTGTGGTGTCCTAGTAAGGACGAGGTTCGTGCTACACCTCTTAGCCACCGAACCACCAAGTGTTGGTCGACACTACGGGGACATAGCGTGCCGGCAAGCATGTGAACCTCGGGAGAAAATTGTGTGTCTCCATTGTGATATTTCATTGGATTTCTCCCGATGATTGGACTTCATATTATTGATTGGTTCATCCCCTCAACGCAATGATATAAAGATTAAACCATCTCTCTTACATTCCCGCAAACTAGAGTAGCTTACTTACTTGTATAGAAACTTTAGATAGCTCTCTAGTGTAAGTAGTGACTTAGCTCTTGTGTGCCTAGTGATCATATCAACTAGAATTGTTGGATAGGTGGCTTGCAAACACCCCATTAGAGCTAGAGAAAAAAGCTACACTTTGTTGTTTTCTAACCTCTTCCTCTAGTGAGTTTGTAGGATTTTTAAATAGGCTATTCACCCCCCTCTAGCCATATTAGGACCTTTCACCTGTATAAATAGCAGTCAGCTGACCCTCTTCTTCTTCCTCATGGCTGCTCTCTTCCATAATCGTGGGGGGAGTGGTTTTGCCCTAAAATTTGACCAAACAATTGAATTGTGGTTTAGAGCTTTGATTTGGTAGAGTAGAACATCATAAGAGGTACATAGGAGCTCCATCCCCGCTTTCCCTCCCTCTTTCCCTCACTTTTGAGCCTCCCACTAGGTATATATCTAGATCTAGATCTAGTTTCATGGAGGAGAGAGAAAGTTGTGTTTTTTGTCTAGATTCTTAATGGATGCATATGAAACCTTCTTTGTTTGATGTGTAAGGGTTCACAGGCACGAGATGGATATGTCAAAATGGATGTACGAGATGAATCAGGTGCTTGATCCGCGGTACATTGTCGAAGTGAGGAAGTTTATTACCGTGGCAAAAGGTCACCGTGAGAGATCGAAGCGGACGACAACCATATGTCCATGTTCTCACTGCAAGAACCTAACAGCCTTCACGAACAATGGTACGGTGAAGTCTCACTTGATTCGGTTTGGTTTTGTGGAGGGTTACACAGTCTGGACTCATCACGGCGAAAGAGTGGACCCTAGTGGTTGTGCATCTGGTTTGAGCTCGGCGTCGACGATGATGAACCAAGAACCTAGAGCGCCTATCTCATATCCAACGATCGCAGGGCCAGCCTGCGGCGACAATGACAGTGCTCGTGATTATATCACAGTGGAGGATATACTCGGGGAGATGGCAAATGGTGTCGCAGATGGCGAGGTGGCTATCATGCAGGAACCCAAGGATATCGAGGTGATCGAGGATTTAAGGGGCTGTTTGGTTGCTAGCCACAATTTGCCACACTTTACCTTAGGCAAGTTTGACCAACTTGGCAAGTGTTTGGTTCACAACTAAACTTAGGCACGATTCTTTTGGGCTCCACATGTCATAGAGTTAAAAAGTGTGGCAAGATTCCTTTAGGCATGGCAAAGTGTGGCAACCAATTTGCTAGCCACACTTTTTGTGGCTTGCCACACTTGCCTAAAGTTAGTTGTGGTAGATTGTGGCTAGCAACCAAACATCCCCTAAGTCAGCCACATCGATGAAGACAACGTTGTGTATGGCTTCCCGAAGTGGTTGGAAAATTTCAGGCAGATGAAGCAGGCTGCACTTGATCCTCTATATAAGGACGACGACGATTGTCCGAAGGAGTGCATGGTGCTCCAGTTCAACCTCCACATGTTGATGATGAAGGCCCGGCATGGCTGCCTACCACTTTGGGTAAGTCAAAAACATCCATGTAGAGCAAAAGTGGCTAGGGTCATGCCTTCTCGTCGACGTAACCTCTACTTTGTTTCAATGGTGTAGAAATGACCTAGCCAACGGCCATTGGGTTGCCTTCCTCATCTATCCTCAAGATGGTCAAGCTGTCATATTTGACTCATTACAGGAACCAAATAAAAAGGGATACAAGGCCTTAGAAGACTGCTTGAAAAAGTAAGCCACCGAGCTTCTTGATCCTTTACGGTTATCGTATTCAAATTGACGCTAACACTAATGCACTTCGTACAATGCTTATAGTGAGTATCTCAAGGATCCGCAATGCTGGGATCGGAGAATGGAGAAATTTAAGAAGAGGCATAAGCACTACCTCAAAATCTGAAGCTATTTCCCCGTAAGTATGTTTCGAAGGTAGTTCGATCATGCTTTTGTTACATATGTTTTCTAATGCTTCTGTATCGATCATGCAGTGCACCAAACAACCATTGGGATCAAATGCATGTGGCTTGTACACCTGTGAGAACTTAAGGAAAAGCAGAGAGTACACCAACAGCTGCAAGAAGCTCAAGGAAGCAGTGAAGGATCATGGAGAGACGATGAAGAATGAACAACACGCTTTCAAGCAAATCAAGGTGAACATCTGTAAGTTCATCCCAAAGAGATTTGTGCTCAAAGGCGAACCATTCTTCGACAATGAAGGTGAATTGGTGGTTCGACCCGAGTTCGAGAAGCTTAGGAGATGGAACACTATGCTACGGCCGACAGATTACGCCCACACAATAGAATTGTGATGTGTAGCGGATTCGTCTGTTTCATATGTGTATATGTGGATGATGAGAACAGCTAAGTGGATTTATATATTATGTCGTGTATTCTGTATTGAACTTCTAGGCATATATATATGTGTGTATATATATATATATATATTCTCTTTGTTTCTGAAATGGAACCTGAAATTTGTAAATTGTTTAAATTCATGTGCAGCAATGGTTCTGCAAAGAATTACTTTTTTATTAAAACACTTAACCGTGGCGGGCAACATAAATAGCCCGCTCCGGTTAATAGCAATACCCGCAGTGGGCAACATAACGCGTCCGCTATGATTAATCTATTAACCGTAGCGAACGACGTAACCCACCCGCTGCGGTAAATAGACATTAACCGCAGCGGACGTCTTATATTGACCGCTGCGGTTAATAGATTAACCGCAGTGGGCATGGGCGCCAGCCACGGTAGTGGCCACGATTTACCGTGGCCTTATGACCGTAGCAGACGCGTTTGCCCGCTGCGCAAAAGGGAAAACGCCCACCACGGTTATTCTTTCTGCAGTAGTGCTACAAATTTGTTTCAAAATGAAATAGTAAAAAGCTAACAACCAGAACATGTAATACCCGATTTTAAGGATAAAACCAGATATGCACCATATGTGAGTCTTAGAAGTCAAATCTCACATATAGCTACAAATAAGGGATAATATCAAAAGACAATGCATAAATATATAACATACTTAGTATAAAAGAGATAACCTTTGATAGCAAACAGCGGATAGACAACTTCAAACTTCAGGTATTAACTTCACTCTACAAGATCCAACTGACTGGTTGATCACAAGCCTAACATCTCCTGAAGTGTGGGGGAAATAGCAAGAGTGAGTCCATGTCGAACTCTACAAGTATAGCAACTAGATTGCATAGATCCCATAATCTCATGATCAATGTGACATAAATAATGTAGAGCATTAAACAATAAATAATGAGTATTTTAACACAACAAGAATCATCACCCTTAATGCAAGAATCCCCAAGGCCGCTCCTGACCGTGAGTTCGGCTAGTATACCAGTTTTTAACACTCTGCAGAGGTTGTACATCTTTACCCATGAGTCATGATTTACCCTTTCGCCCGAGGTGATCAGCCTCTTAACCCACTTCTAAGGAAGGTCGGCAGGGATCACTATGAAGCCTTTCAAAAGTTCGTCTAACATGTTAGGGCCGCAAGGTTTCCTTGGCGAGCAGATATAGATACCCCCTTCCGAATGGCACAATGACGCGCAGCCTATACACATAGGGACAGGGGCTCGCACTATACCCGTGTCGGTTCAGCCTCTCTAGCGCCCTTTCGGGTAACCTCTAACAAGCTAGAAAAGGTCTTCATACTGAGCTAAAGCGAGAGCCATTATAGCCCTCATGGTTGCACTGTTGTCCCGGTTATCACTTACAGATAAATCATCAAGTTGCTAAAAAGTCATTTTTATCATTTATTACTTAACATTAATCTAGTCACAGGATCATGGTCACATAAATAAAATCCAAATACTATACTTGCCTTAAACTTAGATCCTTCTTCAAGTCCAAACCTTCAAAGATCTACTTCCGAGTCACATATATATCTCATCGACTGGTCAAGATCATAAGGCACCACACCAGCATCCGAACAGACATGCATAACAAACAAAGTTGACTAAATTAAAGCAATACACCAATCAATAAAAAGGTTTAGAAACTAATCTACATATTGCTACGAACACACAGACGTAAAAAAACACTTTAATCAGAGCTACGCCGAAATACAAGCAACTATCGAAAAAATTACTTTTGAAGCTTATTTATTTTATATAAAAGATATATGAATAGAATATTCTAGAAAATATCATGTTAAGTTAATTTGTATTTTAAATTAGAAAATCAAGGTAAACTAATTATATTTTATTTATAAATCCAATTGCATAATTATTAATCAAGTTAGGATTTAAACTATGAAATTAAATAGACAGTCCACGTAATTATTAAGAATATCTTTAGGATATATAAAGGATGGATTTTCTTGAATTGACAAATACATAGAAAATAGTGATTTATTATGCATGAATGATATATACATGACACGAGCATTATCTGTAATCACTAAAATATTGCACACCTTTAATGAAACATGCATGCGTGGGTGACGCTCTTTACTGGTGCAATGAAAGAATTTACATGTTTCGACGAACTGGGTGACCACAACTTGTATTTGCTTGACACGAAGCCTCTCGGTGACCAAATCTCCAATCACAGGATACATGCTCAACACTTGCAGACCTCCACTCATGTGCACCTGTTGGCAGTTCTCAACAACAGTACAACAGTGTGAAGGATTCTTTTCCTTCGCTCAGAAATCAGACAGCACAGCAGTGATTTTAATACCTGGGTCCATCGCTTTTGCTTTGAACAGCGGCGGACACGCAACAGCTTTTTTTTCTAGATGCATAACGCCGATCTGGCTTCAACTCGACAAGAACACGACCATGCACCACCTTGGACTCGACGTGTATGAGAGTCGCGGATTGGACATCACCGATCAAATCGCCGAGCGCAGAAAATTGACCACGGCGGCAGTGCAACGAAGAGAGATAAAACCGTAGATTTTCTTTTCTTATCTCGTGTCTAGCTTTTAGTATTTATAAGAATTATTTCTGTGCACGTTGGCCATTAAAAAGAGTTATTTATTATTTTCGAAATTAAGTAATTTTATAGATAAAATAATTTCAGAAAAGTCTAGAATTATTATCTAATCCAGAAAAATTTGGAGCTCACGATGAGATAATTTGGAGCATCTAACAAAAATTATATTATACTCACGGTTAAATGGGAACAAGTTCTAGAAAAGCAGAAATAATTTCCGGTAAATTTTTAGAGATTAATTAACGGACGAGGAACTAAAAGAGTGATTTGGGTTATAAAGAAAAGATTTTGGAGAATCCCCAAGTGAAAGCCTAAGCTCGTAAACAAGAAATTTGATTGGAAAAAAAGATAAAGACGTGCACCAACACATTTTAAAACCTTTGCTCACTCAACACATAAAGGAGCAACAAGCAAACATTACATCAAATCTTATGCACCAGCATGTATGCACAACAGTGTTGTTAAACCCTATGATGAATTTTAACTTTTATTTTTTTTTTAAAAAAATATTTTCCTATGTTTTCATGAGCACAAAAAATACAAAATAAATTATTTTAGCTCTATTTTTAAAGAATTAAAATTTAGAGTGTTACAGAACAGTAGCCAAAAGCTCAAAATTAAGTTGCAGTTTAAACATACAAGACCTTAGAGCGTGGGCTCCCAAATAAACCATTATGTGTTTTGTTTTGGCTTTCATTGGGATGCTGCTGCTGTGCACATATGGCTAGATTGATCAGTTTCATCAAACGATTATTAGTTTTTTCCAGGTCGAAGCTGATGCATGAAGGTCAGGAATTATCAAACCATACCTGGTTCTGCCACAGATTTACAAGAGCAATTTGATTCAACTCCAACCTTTTTTGGGTTGAGAATCTTGCACGCTGGTCCTTGGATTTTTTTCCTGACTCCTCTCGGAGTATATATTCAGGCAATTAGCAGAGCGTGTGCAAGTGTACGCGTTCGCCGGCCTTCTATATATATATGCCACACCAGCTAGCAAAACTGCACCCAGCCAAGATTAGCAACTTGCCCCACAGTTTCTGACGGCAGCGAGTGCAGCATCGCGGCGTAGAGGATGGCTAGCTGGTCACTGGCGTTCCTTTTCCTCCTCACACTGATGCTGATCTTATTAGCGACACCTCTACAAGAGGCATCTACCTTGGCCTTCGCGAGGTCAGGCTTATGCTCCGACGACAACCCAGGATTTATTTGCCCCCCTCCTCTCCATTGAAACTACAAGAGAGGCAAAATAATGACCTTGGATGGCGGTTTACCTTTAGACTTGGGTTTTAAATTTTATTTTGTTTTCTCGGTTGTGTGAGACTATTTTGAGTGGTCAACTTTGTAATAATTGGGGTCGATTCCTCTTTTGAGAGAATGAAGCCGCATGTTTTCCCGTTATCTAAAAATACAAGAGGCAGTGACCACAAGCGTGCCGTCTATGGGTCGGAGTATCATCCATCCCATGCTTTCCATTTTCTTCCTCTCCAGTCTCTGTCGTCTTCGTCGTCGTCTTCTTCTTCTTCTTCTTCTTCTTCTTCTTCTTCTTCTTCTTCTTCGTCGTCGTCGTCGTCGTCATCTATATGCATGGTATTATTATCTATATATGTATCAAGGGAAGTAGTGTCCATCTTGCTTGTAATATACGGATCATGTAAAATTCCAATATAGTATTATTTGAGTTGAAATTAAAAATAGTATGTCTTAGCATTTTGTGGATTGAATAAGTAAATGGGATTATTTCATTGGTATGTTCAAAAAGATGAATTTCTAATAACTCCGGTCCCAGGTCCATCTTCTCTTGACCAACCATTGACTTTAGTGACTAAAATAAAAAAAATATCATGTATAGCTCGGCAATATCATATTGATATTGCTATAGAAATGATTTTCACTGGTGCATCCCCCTTGTTTAGAGGTGCCTCCAAAATAAACTTTGCTTTAGATATGGCCCGTATTTACAAATGGTATTTCTAGAGGCATCTGGTGTTACAAATTAATCATCTCTAGAAGACCGCCTCTAAAAATTAAATAGGTGTAGTACAAAAAAACAAAATCTTATTTCTAAATTAAATCTTTATATCAAAGTTGTAGTTAACACTTACTTTGAAATTGATTAGATAAGTGTGAGATTTGAATTATACTTCTCTACTGGTTTAGAATAGTTACACGCTGTCCTTCTAAGTTTAGATTTTTTGTCACAAAAAAGTTTAGATTTTTTTATTTTTGACAGTGTCTTAATTTTATCCCTACATGGAAAAGTTGACCAAAATACCCCCTCACATGTCAAGCACTCAGCGCATTTACCGAATTTAGAGTCTCGATGCCATCTTTTTTTCTCGACTTTCTAAGTTTCTATATTCTCAAGAAAGACGCTAGATTGAGAAAGTTTGAGAAGAAATATGATAAAGGGTTTCTACTTGGTTACTCCACTACAAGCAAAGCATATAGATAAGTTTGGAACAACACAAACAAGATAGTGGAAGAAGTGCATGATGTTGAGTTTAGAAAACCAAAGGCTCTCAAGATGAAGATGAGAACTTAGATGATGTGAGAGGTATTCAATTGATCAATGTAATAAAGAACATGGATGTTGATCAACATGTGACTGATGATAAAGATGAAGTGCTCTCTCCATGTAATATGCAAGCTAGTGTTTCTCATGATCAAATTCAAGTTCAAGTCTACAAGATCGTCAACAAGTGGCTTGTTAATCTCAAGCAAATCAATCAAATGACTAACCAAGTGCAAGTGATCAAGCTCAAGTTCTCCAACGGGTTTCTATTGTGAGAGATCATCCCCTAGATCAAAAATGGTAATCGTATTAGACCAGAGAAAAAGGTTTGATACAATTTGACTAACTGTTGGTCCAAATCTATAATGTTTGACTTTTCCTTTAGTCAAATATGATCATTTCTGAACGGAGGAAGTATTTATGTTGGCCCTTATAAATTTCCTGACATACTACAAACAATATATGTGTGGGAGATTTTGAATATAATTAAATAATATTCTGAGAAGAAATAGTAGTTCTTCTGCTTTTGTCTTGGTGTTCTGCTTTGCATGTACTCTAGCCAGCGTGACAGACAGGTGGTTTCAACCACGAACGGACGGTCACTTTTGACTGGCATCGATTGGATTCTGATTTGATTTGGTGCCACTAATATAAAAAAAAATCTATGCTACAGTAAAGATTTTTTTTGCATACGGTTTTAATTAAAAAACACCTATAAAAAATGGTGAGTACAATTCAAAAATCGTTACTGGGAACATATCTGGCATGCGCTTTTTTTTAAGAGTCGACGCCAGGTCTTGGTCAGTGTGGTGTGGTCCAGCTAGCCGCCACTTAACTGGGCCCTACAAGGCCACACAAGTCACACGAAGATCTCTAGCGGCACATGCGAATCCCATGTTTGAGATGTGCTAGTAGCTTTAGGAATCCTGCCTACCGCTGCACTTGTGAAAATGCCATGGTCCGAGGAGTGGTAGGTGTTACTAGCTGCAGGAATCACAGCTTCTGTTCCACTTGTGAACTCAAAGGTGTACCACTAGAGAAATCCCACCTCCTCCTGCACTTGCGAACATTGTGTCGTCATTGTCTACACAGGAACCCCACTTCGTGCTGCACTTGCAGACAAATGTGGCTCGAGCCATTGTACAACTTGCTGGAATCCTGCTGCTGCACCCTGTGGAGGTTGACTAGAGTTGCGCCTTGACGACGACGACGACGACCTCTCGTCCCTCCGGAAGCCGACCCAGCAGCCTGAGTGAGGACTGCGACGTGGCTTCACGATCGGAGCAGCGACATCTCCACTGGATACTCTTTGCCGCCACGACCAGCAATGGCAGCGGACCGAGATGGCCCATTACATCGATGCCCGCATTATAACTCGTGCATCTATGGGGTTAGACTAGACCGCAGACTCCATGAAGATGAAGTGGGGGTATCCTTGCGTCGTAAGAGAATTAGCTCGTGCATATATATAAAGATGTCGGCCAGAAGATATGTGGGAGATTTTAAATACAATTATTAACAATATCCCGATAATGAATAATAGTTCATCTCTTTTTTTGTCTTCGTGTTCTCCTTGTATGAACTACCCAGTCGTGAGAGACGGCACTTTCTTTTTCAGACCAGTTAACACAGACACTTATAAACATGAGTGCACGTTCATTTCTATGAACGTATGCACACACACTCTATTTTTATAAACATCTCCGAAGAACCGAGTTGGACTGAAAAATCTCAAAATTGACGAAGTCATCACAGACATTCCATTGTCGACGGACACATCGCCTACCACTAAAAGTATAGTAATAGCTAAATCTTAGAATAAGACCTTGTTTAGTTCACCCAAAAACCAAAAAAATTTTGGAACTAGCCTTGTTTAGTTGCCAAATTTTTTTTGGAAAAACGCTACTGTAGCACTTTTGTTTGTATTTGACAAACATTGTCCAATCTTGGTGTAACTAGGCTCGTAAGATTCGTCTCGCAAATTAAAAGTGAACTGTGCAATTAGTTTTTGTTTTTATCTATATTTAATACTCAATGCATATGCCACAACATTCGATGTGACAAGAAATCTTGAAAAGTTTTTGGTTTTTGGAATAAACTAAACAAAGGCAAGGTCTAAATCTATGAAAGTGTGAGCACCTATATCAAATCGAAGACTTAAATCCGGATGAGCAGATTCCACCTAAAAAACCCAATCAGCTGCACTTCGGCCTTGTTTAGTTCCCAAAAATTTTCATTTTGGTGTACTGTAGCACTTTCGTTTTTATGTGACAAACATTGTCCAATAATGGATTAACTAGGCTCGAAAGATTCATCTCGTGATTTATAGGTAAACTGTGCAATTAGTTTTTATTTTTATTTATATTTAATGCTCTATGCATATGCCGCAAGATTCGGGCATTGTTTAGTTCCTTGGCGAAATTTTTTCGCAACACTGTAGCACTTTCGTTTGTTTGTGGTAATTATTATCCAATCATGAACTAACTAGGCTCAAAAGATTCGTCTCGTAAATTTCGACCAAACTGCGCAATTAGTTTTTATTTTCGTTTATATTTAATACTCAATGCATGTGTCTAAAGATTCAATGTGGCGGGAAATTTTTTAAAAAAATTGGATTTTGGGTCGAAGTAAACAAGGCCTAGACAAGGCCGTGAGAGACGGAACCTTTAGCTGACATGGATTGGATTCTCATTTGATTTGGTGCGCCAGCTTTTTTAAGAGTAAAGGCCATCAGCGGTCCCTAAATTTGTTCGGATGTGTCATCCTGGTTCTTAAACTCGCAAAATGACCGTTTAGGTACCTAAACTTGTTCGGTTGTGTCATCCTGGTCCCTAAACTTAAAAATCTCTTATATAGGTCCTCAAACTTGTTCAGTTGTGTCATCCCGGTCCCTAAACTTGTTTTTAAGTCTTATCTGGGTCAAACAGGACGAATCTAAAAACTCTATATTGGAAAATAATTCATAACTTTTTCATATGAACTCAAATGAAGATAAACTTTATATCAAAATTGTAGGCAGCAACGTGATCTACAACTTTGCAGTTGAAAAGTTTTTAAATTAAAATCGTTTAGGTTCCCAAAATATTTTTTATAAGTTTATAGATTTTAAAATTTAAAATTAAATTTTATAACACTAAACGACTTCAAATAAAAAACTTTTCAACTACAAAGTTGTAGATTGTGCTGAGGACTATAACTTTGGTATAAAATTTGTCTTCATTTAAGTTCATATGAAAAAGTTATGAATTATTTTTTGATATAGAGTTGTTAGATCGCTTTGTTTTGACCCAGATGAGATTCAAAACCAAGCTTAGGGACCGAGATGACATAACTGAGCAACTTTGAGGATCTAAACGGATGATTTTTAAGTTTAGGGACCGGGATGACACAATCGAACAAGTTTAGGGACCGAGATGACACAGATGAACAAGTTTGAGGACCTAAACAATCGATTTGTGAGTTTAGGGACCGAGATGACACAATAGCACAAGTTTAAGGACCGGTAGTGGACTCTTTTTTTAATTATTCTTTAGAGTTGACGCTAGGTCTTGGTCAGTGTGGTCCAGCTAGCCCTCCACCTAACTGGGCACTACTCCTAGTACTAGGCGATGTGGTCTGTGTTGTTGACGCCAGGTTAGCCACGCAGGTTAGGCAGCTGCTCCCTAGCACAAACAGGCCCGGTCCATGGACCAGAAGGAAGTCCCACTTCCCTCGTTACTAAAATAAAATAAAATCTACAATATATATTACGAGGTACCAATGGGACACACGATGGTAAAAATACATTTGTAGTACCATAGTTGACCAAACATTCTGCGGTGGAAATTGCTACTGGATTTGCAGAAGTATGAGCAGCGTGGTTAGCAATGGTCTGAGGTGTGTGCGCAACTCTAATAATGGAGGATATATATATATCATTACATATCATTTAGAGAATGTATGATGACCAGTTCATGAACCATGACCACTGAGGTAAACGAGAACACTTACTAGCCATGTCAAATCAGCATATCGAAGTCCTCAACAATCTGAAACCAAATGATACACATCTGTTTGAGATTTTTCTGCGTCAAGAGTCAAGATCATATGCTTTGCTTAACTAAAGAAAACAATGTCATAAAAGTCTTCATCCTTCTTAGTGTTCCACACGCGCGCCCCATATCAAACTATCGATCTTATACTTTTGGTACTTTATTTATGTCCGTAAACTTTTCATGATTATTTGAGCACCCAACTAAGAAATAATTCAGCCGGATTGTATGACCACTCCCAGGACACGAATTTAAAGAAGACCTCAATCTTACTCACTTTATTGGTGGGTGGTCTTTTTAATATATAGGCTAAATTATTCGCTCCCACAAGATATCCAAACTAAGGCATTGTTTAGTTTTCCAAAATTTTTCAAGATTTCCCATCATATCGAATCTTGCGGCACATACATGGGACCTCAATCTTACTCACTTTATTGGTGGGTGGTCTTTTTAATATATAGGCTAAATTATTCTCTCCCAAAAGATATCCAAACTAGGCCTTGTTTAAATTTTTTAAGATTTCCTATCAAATCGAATCTTGCGGCACATGCATGATGCATTAAATATACATGAAAACAAAAATTAATTGCACAGTTCATCTGTAAATCACCGAGACGAATCTTTTAAACCTAGTTACTCTATAATTGGACAATGTTTGTCAAATAAAAACGAAAGTGCTACAGTTTCGAAAACTACAAATTTTTGCGAACTAAACAAGGCCTAAAGGATATAAACTTGCAACTAAACCATTGTAATCGCTATACTACTGGTTCATTTGTAATAAAGCGAATTTTGCAGCGGGACATCACACAGACATGTTATTAATCATTGCACATCCCGAAACCCATAATTTTCTAGATATGATTATCAAATTGTGGCTGTTTATTATAGGACACCGCACGGATTGTAACATTATTTTTTTATTTATAGAGAGGGAAGGTGGAGGAAATGATATTTATAGCCTTGTCTTCATCCTCTCATTCTTATGATGATCTCTTTTCTTTCATGGGCTCACAGGTCTTTCTCTTTTTTCTTGTGTTATGTGTGTTGGAGCTAGCATGATCTGTGGTGGTGGGATCTTCCTCGTGGCCAAGCATCACATGAGGATATCGATGAAGGTGCCGAAGACAGCTACTAAGTTGTCCATGTCGATACAATTGAGGCTAGCACCGTTGGTAGGGATGCAAAGTGTGCAAAGAGCGAGACTACTCCTTTTGAGGTCTTGAAAAAAGCTAGTAGCCTAAAACGGATTGATGTTTTCCTAGAACGAGGAGAAGTTTGAAGGTTTCCTCCGCAGATAGTTTGTTACTAATGATTACAGGGGCCTCATGAACACCATTAAGAAATGCATACTTGATTCCAAAAGGAAGGGTCTTCACTTCGATTGGAGGTTTAGATGGAAGCTTAGATTTCTCTAGATCTATGCTTTCTTCTAGGTCGGCTTCTTCTTGGATAAAATCTTCAGCGTCTTCTTCTAGATTGGGACAAGAAGTTTCTAGAAGAGATGTAGCCATCACTTCCACCATTGGATCAAGTTCGAGATTTGATTCCTTCTTAGAATTTGTAGAGTTCATTAACGGAATACAGAGATTGAAGTTCTTCTCGATTATCGTCTCCCCTCATGATACCTGTTTAAAAATTTCCTAAGAGGGTTTCTAATCAACAAGTTAAACTCCACTATTGCGTAGATGTGGAAATTTAAGAGGATCAAACTTTGTTAACAATAGTTGGAGTGGTTTGTGCGATCCTACAGCTCTCGATGAATTATCCACAACAAAAATTTTAGAAATTTGTTGCTCAAAGCTAGAGATTCATCTCCTAAGTTGTGCATTTGCAAGAGATTTAGACATAATGTTTACTCTAACAGTGGGGTCATAAGGAGAGTCTAAAGCTATTCTATTATGTAACAAGGAATGGTTGTGGAGGATGGAAGGATCTAAACAATTTCATATGAAGTTTTTACCTGTTTAAGCCACTCCTTGCTCACAATGGACAATGTGAGCTGTTGAATTGCCTCCTTGAGGTAGTGTTCCTCAAGGCATGTTGGAATATGACGATTGGGAACTTTTCGAGCACAAGACTTGTTTCACACAGGTTGATTTGAGGAAATTCCAAAGGACAAATTTCTTATTTCTTTGGAAGTTTCGAGGCTGGTGGTTCAAGCTTGACAACTAAGTCTTGCAATGTGGATGATAGAGTTTCAGCTATTGAGATCCATTCTTTTGACTTGGGATTGGTTCCTCTTCCTCCTTTAGGGGTGTTCTCAAGAATTTTTGCAACTTCCTTCCCTTCACTAATGGGGAGATGCAAGAATGCTTCTATTACAGGGTCAAAATAGCGGCAAGTATTGTTGCTCGTGGTAGTGTCATAGTGCATATCTCTAGTGGCTCGGGTGGACTCAAGAACACAAGAATCACAAATGGGATGCAACAGTTTATCCTAGTTTAGGATAATCGATGCCCTACATGATTCTTGATCTTCTGTTAGTGTTGGTGCAAAAGTGGATCTGCAAACACAAAGGGCTAATACCCAATTTGATGTTAAGGCGTGCCAGCCGATTTGACCTTACAATCGATAAAGGTGATAACTCGAATACTTTGGTCCTGACAACAGTGATGCGCCCGGATGTCACGGCCAAGAGGTATTCACGCGGAACTCGAGAACTCGTCGAGGTTGACTCAATAAATTCTTAAGAACTCGTAAGAAAAAGGAAAATATGTAGGGTGACGAAGTCATAAAAAATGTAGATACTAGAATAGATGTAAAAACTTGTGTTTGACTGATTGTATTGTCTATTATATTGCCACGAGGTCTATATTTATACCCTGTCAAAAAGAATTACAACCAGACACGACTAGGACTCTAATTCCAAATTGAACGAAATCCGTATACAAAACGAACTCTAATAGCTATGGAAAACATTAATCTTTCTACCACAAGTGATCGGCACACTACCACCATCTTATCAGCAATTCCTGCGCCTCCTCCTGTCATCATCGGCAATTGGCAAACCACCTTCCATTGGCATCGGCAACCACTAGTATCAATCATCGGCATAGATCAATCACCATCCCTGAACTTTGGCCATATTCTGCTTTTTAGCCATCGGCAACAATTCCCATCGGTAACTCCCTTGATAACCAGTCACCACTCTTTCACTTGCTGATCTATATTTCATCAATTCCCAGATACGTGTCCGAAGATACACGTCCAAAAACGGTGTCAACACATGCCCCCCAATTTCGCAGTATAAAATCATTAATGCTCCGAATTTCTCTTTAGTAATGATGCCTTTCCGCAATTACTCCCCTTTGACAGCAATCAATTACCAAATCCAAACAACCTCAATCCGGATTTCTAGCATACACCTCGAATCCCTCAACTCCTCGAACCGAACCTCCTAAATATACGTTCATCGGCAATTTTTCCGTTAGAGAGATTTGCCGATGAGCAGACCGGGAGATCCTGCACAGTAAATTATCCCCCAAAATCATGACCGCTCACTATCAAATCACCTACACAATCCCTTGATTACCATGCGAACGGTTACCATATCCACCTGAACACCCTCGATTTTCACAGATACGGCAAAGAGATAAGTCAGAAATGCCCCTACTCTCTTTGTCCTATAAATACTTCCTTCTTCAGCACCCCTTCTCCACCTTGCTATTCTGCATTCTCAAACCCATCTTCCTGGCGGCGGCATTGTTCGTGAAGCCCAAGAACTCCAGCGAGCCCCAGCAGTTCTCCAAATCGTAGATCTTCTTCCTCTCCAGGAAGAAATGGCCGTAAACTTCACCGTCCCCGAGGTCAATTTTCTCCCGTCTTCTCTTTCTTTCGCCGTACTTTAATCTTCTGCGAATTTATTTACTTAGCACTTTCTTTCTTTCTTTTTCTGTTCTCCCAACCTTCAAACCTCTAGGAATTGGCTGAGAAAATTGTTATTCCAAGTGAGCAACCCCACTTTCAATGACTCGGTCCATTGGGAAATCCAGATCTTACCGATCTAATAAATGCAGAAACAAACATGATTCCCTTCAAAACTGAGAACTTTTCCTTAGATCTGTGGAAAGACACCTTCCGATCCTGGCCCAATTCTACTAAGGGATGGAAGGATTGGTTCTTGAGAGTTAGTAACTCAAATGAAGTCCAATGGAGTGAGCGTAAATTATACCAGTGCATTAAGCTATCCATTGCCGATATGGATAGGAATGAGTCACTATTGATAGCTGATTCATACTTCTGGTCGGATACTCAATGCTTTTCTGTTTGGTCACGACCCTGCTTCCCCCACTCTTGCCGACATGCTCATGCTTACTGGTTTGGATATTGCATCTGCCGATGATAGTCATCTCTACGATCGCAAACCCGAACGCAAAGTAGAAACCCGCAACATCGACGATTGGTCGAGATACATTCAGAAGTACCAGAAGACAGAACCAGTTGGGCAGAGGGAACATGCTGTTTTCCTGAACATGTGGCTAGATAAGTTCGTCTTCTGTGGTCGATCGGTAGGACCAACCTTTGTCTACCTATCGGCAGCAGAAAGGCTAGCCGATGGCGGCCGATTTCCTCTTGGCCGATACTTGCTTGGTTCTACCTATCAACTCCTCCACCAAGTGACTGAGAAGCTCCTGTTAGGTCAACCCATCAGCAACCTAGGAGGCCCTTGGTGGTTTATCAATATGGGGCTTAATGTCCACATGCACAAACGTCTCTGGTTTGACCTCTTTGCACAACGATTCCCCAGAGATATCGCCAAAGACCGTGAACTGGCTGATGAAGAATCGGCAACTCGCCCACCTTTGAACTATGGTGAAGCTGCCATAGTCCTACCCGGCACTGGTGGACCAAGTCAGCCGATTCTTCCACACTTTGTATGATGGTCTTCCCAAAGATCAGCGGGCATGGATGCCTTATGAAGATCAAGAAACCAGATTCCTGCTCAGTTTCCACCCTTATGATGATGCTCTCAACAAAGATAACGACTTAATGATGGCAATCATCACTCCAAGGGCCATCCCAGTGAATACTTTCGGTAGTGGGAAGAACACCAACCCCACTTATGAATTTTATAACTCATCGGCACTAGCTCGTCAACTGGCTTTTGGGCAGCTACCGATCAGACTCTGTTATGCCGATGTGGTGAAGCCCAGAGAGACTATAACCAGTGGGCTTGAGTGGATAAGGATAGCCCAGCTTCAACCAAATGTCGATACAACATATATCGATCTATCAGCTTGGATCCCGATAATGTGCTGCAAATCTCTAGGAAGTGTTAGAGATGAGCACTAGCACCTTCGTGTGTCTTCCCACAGAACTAGTTGGATTGCACCATGTTGATAAGTCCAGGCTTGAGCTCAAAGTTGCCATCGATCTCTGCAGCAGGTCCAGTGCGGATGTTGTCCGTAGTGAGAGCTGAGAACTCACGGATCGATTTGTTCGCCGTGGCTTCGAACTCTGAAGACAAGTTCCGGTGATCTTCTTGATTGGATGAAGCTTCTTGCTAAAGTGTTGATGGTCTTTTCTTGAGCTTGGCTCTTGTTTTTCTGAATAATGCTTCGGGATTGTCAACAAAATTTCCTAGAAGATGTCTTCTATTCATTCATTACCCTGCATAAGATAAAATAGAAAAATATCGGGGTAAAACTGTATGAGAGAATTAATAAGCTCAATCATATTAGTGATGCGAATGATAACTCAAAATCCTATATTCAATCAACCTTCCCCGGCAACGGCGCCAAAAATGCTTGTTGGGTATTCTTAACATCATTACCAAAAGTAGACTTAGTTTTCTAATTCTGATAACGGTGCCAAAAATGCCAAACCTATCCCTCATACCACTTAAGCCAAGTTGTCATCCCCAGCATGATATGAGAGATGCGGTATTGAAATATGCAATTGCTCATCTAAATAAATAATGAATGGGATCTGCAAGCGCACAGATTAATACCGATGTAGCATTTTAATCGGGAAGTATTCTAGGTATCGTTATTTATATTTTTACCATTGGGAAGGGATTAGCCATCATCAATATTGATTATAGAATGGAATATGAGATTGAGTATCTATCATTGCATGTATAATTGAGAACATTTATCTAACTCTTCCATACAGGGGTAAGTGTCACATAAAGGATATAAAGTAATGAATAGTGACAAAGATAATTAATCTGATCAGCATAACTTAGCCACATAATAAACATGATAAGCACCTCAATTAGATATTCTAGCAAGTCATTAGCATGGAATTAGAACGAACTACAAGAATATTTCCTAAGTTATTCTCAACTATATAGTCTAGCATATCATAGTTAGTGCAAGTATACTTAGCAATCATTGTGAGACAAGACTACGCCCATGCATAGTGATATTAGCAAGGAATATGAGAAACATCGTAATCACTCCCCTGTGATAATGTTGCTCTGCCAGCCCAATACACGAGAGGGGGACTATATAAGAATCAGTGAAGCTGTCACTATCATGAACTACCCCGCGATCTGGCATATTGGGTACAATCGCAGATAAATACAGTATAAGCACCACGCCTACACAATATCTATCATTTACCCATGGATCCGATGGATAAACGCTATACGATCCTAAACATGTATATAGATCCAATCTAACTAAGCCAAGTATATAACTATGATAAACTAAGAACAATATAATCTTGAATATAAACAAGTAGAGCAAAGTCATAACCAATATATTGAAGTAGAACAAAGTCATATTCATAATATTGAAGAACAAAGATGAACAATTAGAAGAACAATTAGAGAATTACCAAGAATCCTCTTGACAGATCCGGAAACCAATCGAAGATTGACTCCTTCTAGTTCTAATCCTATGTAGCTATGTTAATCTAGATGTCTAATTGTTGTGGTGGCTCTAGGCTTGATCAGAGGCTTCTTCTCCCTTGAAGAATAATGAATTAGGGTTGAGAGGCTCTCTCCTCCAGGAGCCAGGGAGTCTAGTTTTATAGTCCCTCCAAGTGAATATGGGCCGTCGGATCAAACCGACATTGATTGAACGGTTATCCTTGATCCTTTAGGTCGGTGGAGCTTGATCCCGAAAGAGAGTCCTGATTGAACTCTGCAGGAGGGCGGGCGCCTAGGGCCAGGCTCCGTTTCGCCTCCGCTTCGTTCTCGTGGCTTCTGGAGTCTTCTAGATGTAAGATAATTGCACGGCACATTGATATCTCTATGTAATCCCGACGTGTGGGCCTTTCTTCCGTATTTCCTGATAACCCCCTACAGAAATAGACAAACACCAAAACTCGTGGAATTCTGTCAGATAAAACCCTAAGTCTGGATGTTGATTTCATTTGGTTCCTTTTCTTTGTTTATTTGATAATTAAATTTGATACTTAAGGACCGTCAACATCTGGCACCTACTGATAAGCTTCTACGTGTCTCTGAGGTGCACGATCTGCATGTAACATTGGATTAACCATCTGACCACCAATTTGCTGACCAAGATTCATCGGCTGGTTGACCAACCCTTGATTCTGAAACCCAGGTTGGATTTGTCCTTGTTGAAACCCTACAGCCTGATGATTCTGCTGAGGCATCTGTGGAAAGACAAACTGCCCAGTCCATCCACTGTTAGCATTCATCGGCATAGGCCCTGCTGATGACTGGTAATTGGGCATCATCATTGAATTGACATACCCTGGCTGTGTCATGAACCTCTGCTGTGTCGGCATTGAATCTGCCGATGCATTAGGCATCTGGAACGTTGGGGCTTGAGAATTCCCAGTGTAAGGTCTTGCAGTAGTAGTTGTAGTGTACTGGGGACTCTGATTCATCGGCGGATTTGGAGGTACCGATGCCATAGGAGCCTTGCCTGTCACATCAGCCACTTGAGATGTTCCAGGACCTTTTGCCATGAATTCTGGGGGCATACCATAACCCCACCAGCTGGGAGGAACAGTCCCTGATATTGCCGATGCCAATAGATCTGTGGAAAGCTTGATTTGCCCATCTGATGTTGATGGATTGGTAGTCATTGGTGTAGACTGCGCATTAGTGATCCCTAATGTGCTTGGAGGAGAAGTAACTTCTGTACCCGCAACAGCTGTAGTAGCCGATGGAGTTGTGACCAATGATGACCCTGGCTGATGATAGGCAGGACCCACATAAGTTGGTGGTACTTGTCCTTCTTTGAAAGTTCTAGCCACAGCATTGAAAACCGTGTTGGACAGCACACCAGCTTGATTGATCAAGGCACGGTTAATAGCACTGTCAACCATGTCTTGAAGTTTACCAGGATTGGCTTCAAAAGTTATCTGCCGAGGTGCCGGCAATGCTTCCTTTTGGATCACCTCGCCGCTCCTGTTGATACTGAAGGATTTCAAGCATTGCTGCTTGTATTCCTCCATGGCTTTTGCCATAGCTTGCTTCTGCTCATCCCTGAGATTGGCCTCCGTCACTGGGATGACGTTCTCCAAGTCGAAATCGGTGTTTGACATATTGATCTTGATCTTGAATCTGTGCCACCCGAGCGTGCCAAAAGATGTGTTGGTGCAAAAGCTGATCTGCAAACACAAAGGGCTAATACCCGATTCAAACGTTAAGGCGTGCCAGCCGATTTGACCTTACAATCGATGAAGGTGGTAACTCGAACACTTTGGTCCCGACAACAGCGATGCGCCCGGATGTCACGGCCAAGAGGTGTTCACGCGGAACTTGAAAACATGCCGAGATTGACTCGACGAATTCTTAAGAACTTGTAGTAAAAAAGAAAATATGACGAAGTCGTCGAAAAAGTAGATGCTAGAATATGAGTAAAAACTTGTGTTTGATTGATTGATAGATTCTTCATTACATTGCCCTAGGGTCTACATTTATACCCTGTCCAAAGAGCTACAACCAGACACGACTAGGACTCGAATTCCAAATTAAACAGAACCCGCATATAAAACGAATCCTAATAACTAAGGAAAACATTAAACTATCCCCCGTAACCGATCGGGACACTACCACGAATCAATCGGCAACCTCCGCGCTTTTCTTCAGGGTCATCAGCACACTACGTGTTACAGCCATCAGCAAACACCGGCACTGGTCATTGGCACAAATACGTCACCACTTCTGTACTTGGTCATATTCGGTTGTTTCCCCATCGGCAACCACCTTCATCGGCAACTCCCCTATAGACTAGTCACCATTGCTCCATCTGCCGATCTTCATCCTATTAACTCCAGGTGCGTTTCAAAAGATACGTGTCAAAAAACGGTGTCAACAATCAGGAAATATGGAGGAAAGGCCCACACATCGGGTTTACATAGAGTTATTAACGTGTGCGCCAATTTTCTATCATCTAGAAGAGTCCACAAGCCACGAGAACGAACGGGAGGCCGAGCGGGCCCGGGGGCAGGGCGCCCGCCCTCCCCCCTAGGGCGCCCGCCCTGCTACAGAGATCAATCAGGTTCCGCCTTGCGGATTATACTCCACCGACCTAAAGGATTAAAGAAAACTGTGCGATTAAGGTCGGTTTGATCCAACGGCCCACGTTCATTTGGAGGGGCTATATAAGCAGACTCCCTGGCCCCTGGAGGAGGGCAATCCCATTATTCATTAGCATATTTTCCAGAGATGATTCAGAGAGAGAGGTCCCTCTAAGGTTCCAACCTCATAGGGCTTAGCATCCAATGTGAGATTAGGATTAGTTCTTCTAGATTGAGAGAGATAGAGTGGAGGTGTAGATCGGAGGAAGCCCGGCCTCTCGGTGTCTACTCTGAGGTTGTACCTGCGGGATCAAGTCTCCTAACCCGAGGCTTGCTCCTACGATTCTTCAGTACTTCGACTTCTAAATTCTAGTAAGTTCTTTGTTCTTATTGTTCTTTGGTTTATGAGTTTACTTTAATCTCTTCCGGTAGAGTTTAGAGTAATCATTGCTAGCGTAAACATGGTGTTTGGGCTACGGTACTCATAGATATCCCCTGTCTAGCAGGACCGTGGTAGTAGCGAGGAACGTGACATTTCTATAGCCACCTTTGTAGCCCACAGTCCCATTAGCAGGATCGGTAGGGTTTATAGGTGGGTGTCGAACATCCTTTATGGTGTCTAGATTCCGTAAGCCTCCCCAATAGAACAGTAGATCATCCTTACCAAGGTTAGAACGAGAGTGCGGTTGTAGTCTTCTCTATACATCGCTCACATCAAATCACATTGTTTGTAGCCTAAAGGGTAGTAGCAATAGATTTGGTTAGTCAGATGCATGCTTTCTCCCAGTGGTAAAAATATAAATACGATACTCTGGATAACCTCTCGGGTGAAGTGCTCACCGATATCCATGCGCTTGCGGATCATTTCCTGATGGCGTTAATAAATATCAACAAGCATTTATGGCACCGTTGCCGGGAAGAAAGACGATTTGCTGAGATAACTTTGAGTCTTGCTATTATCTTGTATTATACTTTTATACTTTTATTTTTTATCTTTTTATTTTTTTCCATCTTTATGGATAACTCAAATTCCACACCTATTATTGAATTTTTTGCACCTTCAGAGACTAGCCATAGACCATGGGAGGCAACAAGTCCTTTCTTTGCCCCTAATTATGATCTGTGTCCGGAGTTGATTGAAATAGGTCAAAACCAACCCTTTTATATAGCCGAGGTCCTATCTTTTAATCAAGAAGATAATGAACTTTTCCTAGAAGACCATGTTTTTCCTAGATATTTTCACATTGGTCTTAATCATATAACCTTTGGTAGAGTTTTTCTTGCTTTATCTGTTAGTAAAGCAAGGTATGTCTTCATTCGTGGACATCCTTCTTGCACTAGTCTTCATAAAAAAATCCTAGAGATAGAGAAGGAATCATCTCCCAGACGAGGAAAGGAAGTTTCAATAGCCGATTTCCAAACATTTCAATCCCATGATTCGACTATCCAACCCAAACTAGTAGTGCTCCAAAATTATCTAAAGGAAGAAGAAATTCTACCTTTGGAAATTCATTTTGGGATGAGCTTAAACTTCCTGCTTCATAAGAGACCTTTGAGTGCATATAGTCTGAACCTTCCTAAGAAGGGATCTCTTAGAAAGCATCTCAAATCCAATCCCTTTGATGGACATCTAGAAAGACTCAAGGATGGCATCTTAAGTGATGCAATAGAAGGAGAGCGAAGCCATTTAGAAGACAATCTCATCTTCTCCCCTTCTACGCCCACTTTTGATGACTCATTCGAACCTATCTTTAAACCCATCTCTGAGCCTAATAATTTCAATTATGCTCTTTCTCTTGAACCTCCCGATGATCCTATGAATCTCTCTAGACATCCCATGCATAAGAGTCACCAAGACCACAAGGAGGATCGAGAAGAGCAACATCAATGGCTAGAGAGCATTAAAAATCCATGTGCTATCACCATTGAATGGATGGATAAAACAAACTTGAGAGACAATCCTAGAGGAATTTTAAGCATTCATGAAGAATCATCCTTGGAGTTTGAGAATGAGAGGAACAACAGTGAGCATGGAAGTTATTTCATAAATACCTCACCAAGTCCTTGCTCATATAAAACATCTCCCCAATCAATTGGTCTCTCCAACCTTACCACATTTGAGATCTCCAACCCCCTCTTCCTTTCTATTTGTAAAAACTTTAAAGGTGTGGTTATCGATGCATATGTCTATAATAAATATTGCAGATATCGTTGAGTCGATCTTGATATAGGCACGCTTAGGTTGGTGTTGGAGGGGAAACCACTTCACCAACATAATTTGATGGTTTCCCAAGGACAAGCTTAGTGTCCTAAAACAAGCACATATCGGATCGTAACATGAACTTTTAATTATTTGCAACATTGCCTTGTGTATTGAGCATATAAAGATAATTGTAGAAATATTCCTTCGGGTATTCGTGTCACTAACCTTTCTAGGATTGGATCAAGAAGATCAGAGGAATGACAAGCACAAGGTATGCCCAACCAATCATCATGGAACATTGAATTAAATTCATCCAATCTTGAATTTTGCAAAATTCAAGCTTGGGGGAAATACCTTACATAAGAACATCCTTTGCTATGTTGCTATGTTGGTTGTCCCTACTTTTGAGGCCTGCTCAATTTTTCTAAACACTAAACTTATTTTTCATCTCTGCGTGAGTAGATCTCTATAAATGCTGTCATGCTACCTTTGTCTATTCACAAGCAAGTGTTGGTTTGGAAGTACTCGACATACTTCCATTGGCATTTAAATTAAGCGTGATGCTTAGGTTAAATAGCCTTCCTTAATCTGATTAGACATGGAGTCTAGTTTGGTTACTGAACTAAAAAACTACTTGAGTAGACATTGGTATATTTTGTCGGACTAACCCCTACAGGAAAACTTTCAATATCAACCTAGGAAGTCCTGAGATACAAACTCACATTAGAGACAAAGGAGACACATGGAGTTTAACGATTTGCACAGAAAAGACATAGCTCATCCATCATAGAGAGATGATCCATGGAACAAGACAAAGAGTGCCACAAACACAGTGCACGACTGCTAAGAAAGGAAAGCTTCCACAAGGTGATACTGTACCATCACTCTTCAAGTAAGGTAACATCTTAAGGTACTTGACTATCACTTTTATAAGCTTCTCCTTGGTTCTGGCGTTCACATAAATAAAGAGACAAACATAAATTAACCAACCCAATTAATTCAACATGTTTAGTCCTTTAATCTTTGTTCTTAGCACTACCTTCGTGATCCCACACTCCTAATCATATAAGCTAAAATGTTGCACATTCAATCTTTGGAAGATATAAAAAAACATAAATATAGATAGATTATCTTTCCATTAGGTCGAGCGATCTGATCTGACAAATGTTTTAAATGCTACACTCATGATCTTATTATCCATCAACTTTGTCTTGCTCACTATGCTTAAGGTTAGAGAAAAACAAATACACTTTTGGTTCCGTTGGTGTTTTTCACCAACAGGGCCCATGCACTTGATCTCTGTCTTGTCTCTATGAGCAGGTACACTTCGAGCAAAATCTGAAGGAGTTTTACAACTCCCAGATTCCACCAAGTGAAGGACTTGGATCAACAAGCACAAACACACTGAGCAGGATGCTGCCAATGCCGCACCTCGAACTGCTGAACAAATAAAGAACATGGGTGACACCGTATCAAGAGGTGCAGATGTCAAGGCCCACACCTAATCAAATGATGCACCTAAAGGATAAACACGGTGAGAAGTCTTGTCCAGAAGACTTAAAACATTGGATCCTTGCCGGAAGGTAAAATCGGTATTTATCCATATTTATCTTTTCTGCATTCCTTTTCCTTTATTCCAACACTTGCATTAGCATATTTACTTTTCCACATTAGCATTAGAAAAGAAAACAAAAATATTTGTTCGTTGCATTGCATCATAAAATCTAAAGCCCCATGTGAGTAGACTTGTGGTTTAAAACCCATAGGTATATTGACTGTGGTGGCATAAAATAAATATGTTTTCATCTTACAATAAAAATATAAAAATAATAAGTGCACGATCCTGCTAAATAAATAAAATTTATTAGGAGGAATCTCAATATGATAAAGGCTAAGAGACTTTATGCTTACACTTAACCAGTTCCACAAAGCTTTGTTGTCTATTTGAGGTCCATAGAATTAAAGGATCAAAGAAGACTAGCCGGCAGAGGACATAGTAATCGCTGTCAGGGTGCTGCGGACATTCAAATACACCTCTGTCACCTGCTTGCTACATCAGAAGAAATTACGTTAAAATCCAGCTTGGGGGAGAGCACCCCCATTTATCCAGCTAAGTGTTTCTACTCGCGTTTATACTTTACTCAAATAATAAAAAGATGCATAATCATGAAAACCCAAATAAAAATTTTTGTGAATAAATAAATAAATAGTTGCTAAATAAATAAATAAAGTGTCTAGGCCAAACTGAACTTAAATGATAAACTCTTACATGGATATGATAAATAGTTGCTCTGCCATGTACCTAGTTTTCAAGTTTGAGCTCTCTCTCAAGTTTAGGCATAACTGTTGTAATTTAAACTTGCTCTAAACCTGAACTTGTGCGAAGAGTACTTGATCTAAAGTCTAAGTCGTTAACGTATATGATATGAAAAGGTTGAGCTGCTGTTTATCTGTTCCTAGAGTTGCTAGAATTCTGGAGAACATTATCTTTGAAAATCTTTAAAATATTGCATGATGAGTTCCTGTATGATGAGAGTTTAAAATCCTACCACAGCCATATATACATGCTTATTAGACTATGAACCATATATTTACTTTTTACTGCTTATGAGCATTGAGTGTGGTCAAGTTGTGTAGACCTTTAGGAGTTTGTCATGCGGTTAAAATCAAGATCCACTTGCACATTCACTCATACATGCTACTTCTACTCCGGAAGTACGCATCCACATACATCCACTCAATTCCATCTCCACATTCACCTAAAATTATTCTACTCCTATCCGGGAGAGAATAGCCAAAAACGTTTTTCCTATCCCTGTTATCCCCTGTGAAATAAATGCTCGAGATATTTTGGTTACTACCACTTGCTACATTATTCTAGGAGGGTGAGTGCTCTGAAAAAAAATAAAAGGAAAAATACAAGGAAATAAAAAGGGGCAAGTGCCCGGAACCTCGAAGAAAAGAAAAAGTGAGACGAGAGGTAAAAATGGACAAGTGTCCGATAGTAGAATTAGGAGTACAAGATACCCACCTGAGAGAAAAGAAAAAAAATATAGAGAGCATCTCATTCTCCTAAAAAAAGCTTCAAAGTGTAAGAAAGGTATGTATCTCCTAAAAAGAGCAAAAGTAGAATTAGACTTTCACCATTGTTATCACCATCATCACCATACACCATTCACTCGCCACACATGCACATCTTGATTTGACTTATTGACTTGTTCTTCTAGATCCATGGTTTGACTATGCAATAAATGTCTTGTAAGTATGTATGCTTTATCTCCCACCTATGAGCTCCAGATATCAAAACCTTATTAGAGTAGGGTGAGAGAGAAGGCAATATCACTATGCCTTGTACCAAAAAATACCACATACTTTGAGAGAAGGCATATACCATTACTGCCTTGGAAAGGATCCAGAAATACCACAAAAGAGAGAGTTGAGAGAGTCATACAAGGAATCTCTAAGTTTTATTTGAAAATCTGCAAAAACTCCAGAGCTATAGCTGATCAAAGAACAAGAGACATGGCGCTTGACTAGACTGTTCTATCTTTTAACTGCTCAAGACACAAGTGACGATTGCAAGCCCCATGGTGAAAGGTAAAATGAGTAAGTTTTAAGTCTTAACAGTTTACTCTAACTCAGAGATGAGATCTTGCTTGAACGCATGTGTACTTTTAAGGCATGAAACCACTGCAGAAACTCTTGAGTCCATCCTTGCTCAGGGACGAGCAAGAAGTAAGCTTGGGGGAGTTGTTGATGGTCCTTAAGTACCAAATATAATCATCAAATAAATAAAGAAAAGGATCCAAATGCAACCAACACCCAGACTTAGGGTTTTATCTGGCAGAATTCCATGAGTTCTGGTGTTTGTCTATTTCTGCAGGGGATTATCAGGAAATATGGAGGAAAGGCCCACACGTCGGGTTTACATAGAGATATTAACGTGTGCACCAATTTTCTATCATCTAGAAGAGTCCAGAAGCCATGGGAACGAACGGGAGGCCGAGCGGGCCCGGGGGCAGGGCACCCACCCTCCCCCCTAGGGTGCCCGCCCTGCTACAGGGAGCAATTAGGTCCCGCCTCACGGATTATGCTCCACCGACCTAAAGGATTAAGGAAAACTGTGCGATTAAGGTTGGTTTGATCCGACGGCCCACGTTCATTTGGAGGGGCTATTTAAGCAGGCCCCCTGGCCCCTGGAGGAGGGCAATCCCGTTATTCATTAGCATATTTTCCAGAGAGGATTCAGAGAGAGAGGTCCCTCTAGGGTTCCAACCTCATAGGGCTTAGCATCCAATGTGAGATTAGAATTAGTTCTTCTAGATTGAGAGAGATAGAGTGGAGGTGTAGATCGGAGGAATCTCGGCCTGTCGGTGTCTACTCCGAGGTTGTACCTGCGGGATCAAGTCTCCTAACCCGAGGCTTGCTCCTAGGATTCTTCAGTATTTTGACTTCTAAATTCTAGTAAGTTCTTTGTTCTTATTGTTCTTTGGTTTATGAGTTTACTTTAATCTCTTCCGGTAGAGTTTAGAGTAATCATTGCTAGCGTAAACATGGTGTTTGGGCTAGGGTATTAAAAGATATCCTCTGTCTAGCCGGACAGTGGTAGTAGCAAGTAACGTGACATTTCCGTAGCTACCTTTGTAGCCCACAATCCTGTTAGCAAGATCGGTAGGGTTTATAGGTGCGGGTCGAACATCCTTTGTGGTGTCTAGATTCTATAAGCCTCCCCAATAGAACAGTAGATCATCCTTACTAAGGTTAGAACGAGAGTGCGGTTGTAGTCTTCTCTATACATCGCTCACATCAAATCACATTGTTTGTAGCCTAAAGGGTAGTAACAATAGATTTGGTTAGTCAGATGCATGCTTTCTCCCAGTGGTAAAAATATAAATACGATACTCTGGACAACCTCCCGGGTGAAGTGCTCACCGATATCCATGCGCTTGCGGATCATTTCCTGATGGCGTTAACAAATATCAATAAGCGGTGTCTTTTGCCGGAGGGGTAAACCCTTCGGTCGCCGCTTTTAGGCACTTAGTGACACATGCCTCGAGGTATAACTCCATCCGTATTTTCCAATACTGGAAGTCATCGCCATCGAACATGGGTGGCGGTCCATCCCCGTTAGACATCTTTCTCTAGGCGGTGGAGCCTAAATAATGAGCAATAGGCTCTAATACCAATTGAAAGGATCAAGATGCCCAAGAGGGGCAGTGAATTGGGCTTCTCTAAAAATTGAAGCAACCTATAAGCTCCAATTCAACCCCTTGTGCCTAATGTGACTAGAGAGCTACTGGATAAAAGTTTTGCAACCTAGTTCCAATCCTATTCTAGCAAGGCAATTCTAGGAAAGTAAAAGCTCAAAGTAATTGCACAAAATAAATGCTAGAAAGTAAAGGAGGAGGGCAAGAAAGTGCTCGGCGATGTTTTGCTGAGGTATCAGAGAGTCGCCACTCTCCACTAGTCCTCGTTGGAGCACCCGCGCAAGGGTCTTGCTCCCCCTTGGTCCGCACAAGGACCAAGTGCTCTCTACGGGCTGATTCTTCGACACTCCGTCGCGATGAATCGCCCAAAACCGCTCACAAGCTTGACACGAACCACCCACAAGAACTCCGAGCGGTCTTCGTGCCTCCAATCACCACCGAACCGTCTAGGTGATGGGGATCACCAAGAGTAAAAAGCAAAGAACTCACACTTGACCCAAACAAGGCACTAGAGAGTGGTGGATGCACCGTTGACTCTTGGAATTCCACTAGAGAAGGATTCTCATAAGAAATCTCTCAAATCTCAATCCTCTCTAGGCTCTTGCTTCTCTCTAGCACCACAAGGTGATTCTCAACTAATCAAATGGGCAAGAGACCTCCCATGGATGAGGTATAGGAGTATAAATACACCCCATCAAGTCCAAGAGTCGGCCAACCGTTTTACACTGAAAACGGGGTCACCGGACATTGTTGATGTTGCACCGGACGCTCTTCACTGAGCGTCCGGTGACACTCAATGGCTAACTGTACTTCGCTCTGACAAAGCAGTGGACGCTACTTCCTAGCGTCCGGTGACACCATCCGATGTGAGGGTGAACTTTACACCCTCCCTGAGTTTAGAACCAGACGCTACCTGGTGCGTCCGGTGCTAGCGTCCGGTGACCTTGGTCACCTTTTGACCTCCCTGGGTTTAGGACCGGACGTACCCGATGCGTCCGGTGCTAGCGTCCGGTGTCTAACCCTAGGGACTCAGGCACTCTCACACAACACGACCTCACCAGACGCACTCACAGAGCGTCCAGTGCAGCGTTCGGTGCCTGCTTAGGCACCCAAACTTCATCGAAACACAAACTTTCCAAAATGAAGTTTGTTCCTCTCGATCTAAGGACTGTCTCTGAGCTGCCTAGTGCTAGGTTTACCAAGTGTGCACCACACCTAAACCTAAAGCCTTGCCTAAGTCAAGCTACTAGATCAAAGCCCCTCTTAATAGTACGGTCAAAGGAAAACAAACTCCTAAACTACTCTAAGTGCCCTTCTTCACCATATGGCACTTAGACCCAGTCTAGTCTTGATGATGTCCAACCATCCTTTAAAAACCGAAACGATTTCCACTATTAAGTAGGCATGTATGTCCCTGTTCATCGAGTACCTATTACCATGACCTAACACTAATGACTTTGCCTCTGCAAAACACACATTAGTCATAGTAATCAACATTGTCATTAATCACCGAAACTCATTAGGGGCCTCGATGCTCTTTCAATAGCTATAGTTTTAGGTAGAGCACGACACACCGATCCGACTTCAGATCGAAAGACTCAAAACCTACAATCTTAGCACCATAACTTTTCTGGTTATAAATTGTGTCTCTAACCAGTTGACCTCATCACGAAGGCTAATCTTTTCTTGTGAAATGACGAACAGAAGCAAGAACTCAAAAGAACACAACTCAAAAAGTTTGGACAACTATAGATGAATGATTAAGTTCTCAAAGTAGGGTCTCATAACTAATGAATGACGACTATCAGTGGACAGAATGATCTAAGCAATACTCAAAACCTAATGAAGGCAGTGGTATATGATTATAAAGGCCTTAGGGTCATTGCCTACCATGGACGCACCCACCAAACTGGCTCAAAGATGATACATGGCCCAGTGACCAAAAATGATGACGTAGCACCGAGACAGGTTCTAGACACTGACTTGTTTTTACAATTCTTATTGATTTTGAAGGCATTTTGATGTGAGATCAGTTGTATTATATTCCTTATCAAATTAGCTTTTCATTTGTATATAGATTAGCAAAAATAGAGACTTAATGTGTTCATGCAACAAGTTTTATGGTAGATTGGTCCTAGAGGCCGAGGCAATCTAAAATTCAAGTTGGATCAGGCCTCCAACTTCTATTAGATATCCTTGATGGTCATCTTTGCCTCCATTGCTTCCTTCAGCTTCCTCATGAGCCACTCCAATGTTTTTAAGAAATATAACATTATTAGATAGTAATCTATTCTCAATAATATGAAAAGGATCACTTAAGAATGCACTAACCTCTAAATTTAGTTAGCACATTCGAGCTCGGGTCATTGGACCTTGCATATTGGTTGGAGGATCAGTGTATGCATCTGAAGGAGTGATGTCCTGATCCCTAGTCTAGTAGCTGATGATACTCAAGACCACCTAAACTCAAGGTGGTTACACCAAAGTGTACAGGAGAAAAAGGGAGATATGGTAGGGGATCAATCGACACTGCTCCTAAGGTTGCTTGCTGCGGGTGGAGCCTTCCCCATGTCAGAGAGGATAAAGGCAATGAATGTGGTGGAGGAGCACTCAATGCCCCTCTCTAGCTTGCTCAACTCTTGGTGTAGGATGCAAAGTGTGTAGGGATGCACTGGTGGTAGGGATGCACCGGTGCTAAATTGAGGCTAGCACCGGTGGTAGGGATGCAAAGTGTGCAAAGAGTTCGACTAATCCTTTTGAGGTCTTGAAAAAAGCTAGTAGCCTAAAATGGATTGATGTTTTCCTAGAATCAGGAGAAGTTTGAAGGTTTCCTCCACAGATAGTTTGTCACTAATGATTACAGGGGCCTCATGATCACCATTAAGAAAGGCATACTTGATTCCAAAAGGAAGGGTCTTCACTTTGATTGGAGGTTTGGATGGAAGCTTAGATTTCTCTAGATCTATGCTTTCTTCTAGGTCGGCTTCTTCTTGGATGAAATCTTCAGCGTCTTCTTCTAGATTGGGACATGAAGTTTCTAGAAGAGATGTAGCCATCACTTCCACCATTGGATCAAGTTCGAGGTTTGATTCCTTCTTAGAATTTGTAGAGTTCATTAACAGAATAGAGAGATTGAAGTTCTTCTCGATTATCGTCTCCCCTCATGATACCAATTTAAAAGTTTCCTAAGAGGCACTGCAGGAAATGTGTCATCTTTTGACATTTGGTATATGTCATAATTCATGCAAAATAAGTCACAGATCACCATTTATGACACAAAGTTGACGAAAACTGCAATGTCAAAAGATGCGCGTCTTTAATAATAACTTGTGACGTTTAAGTGTTCATGTCATAATATTATGACATTGGTTTCGGATGTCACAAGCGTTTATGACTTGTACTTTTATGTCATAGGTTCTTAGGCCTTAGGCCTTGTCACGTAGGATGACTCATTGATTTGGTTCGATCCACACCATCATGTACCCCACCCACACATCAAACAATCCACATTAACATCTGTAGGTTCAACAATATATTCCATTCATGGCCAAATCAATAGGTTCACAAGTCATTCATCAACATATTTATTATATTCATCACGAACACGAAACTATAGTTCAACAAATGACCTTAGTCACAAAGATATCTCAGATAAAGTAAACAAATGAAACCTCACATCCCTATCTCACAAGTGACCTTAGTCACCAAACTAATAGTTCAATAGGTGCTGGCAGCTAGGTCTTCTTAGTGTCAGGAGCATGAGTGTGTATCTTAGGTTGCTAGAATTTCTCCATGTCCTGTGGAAAATACATCAGAAACAAACATCACTCTTTGAAACAAATGAAAAAGTCAAAAAGGAACTTTAAGCCGGAACAAATCAAACAACAGTTATGATCTCACCACACCAAACATCATCCATTGTTTTCAGAACAAATTAACTTACCAAGGCATATCTCCAATCATCTGTAACATCCTGAAGTTAAAAATCAGAAAACGTTTTCAAAACTGGAACAACACTTATTTCAGAACAGTAAAAAATTAAAGCTATTCAGATAGATATCCCTCCAAGCAGTGACACATTCTTGACTCACAATTGGAGCATTAGAGCAGGATAACAGATTACATGATTGGAGCAGATAATTTCTGTGGTTTGATTATTTTGTATAATTTTTAAATAAAAATAGAAAATCCTTTTGAAAAAAACGTATCTTGTGTGTAGCCAAATATATATTTGAATATAATATACTATATATAAGTTGCAATGTGGAGGAGTATTAAAACTTTCATATTCAATACTAGTATACAGATGACAGCCTCAAATACAAAACTATTTATTTTCAGAACAATTAGTGGATATTTGGTTATCTTTTTCTCATCTTGGCTTATATTATTGCTACAAGATCACACTGGAAGAGTGTTCCGTAAGAAGTACTCGATGAGATAGTTCTACCTATAAAGTTTCAGATAAGGATCATAGTCTAAGGTTCTACAATAGTATCAGGTTCAGATACAGTAGTGTCTCAGGTTCAGAACTACACATAACCGAGATAACTGAAGAAGTAAAGATGACTCATGACCAACAATTGTCCTGCTCAAATGTACTCACAGGTGCATAGAATCATCAGGTATTTTACTCACATCGAACGTATGACGCACGCAAAAAGTGCAGTGCGGAAGTTCACTGCCCAATGCGCCGCTGAATAGCTATAATTCTAGTTGGATCAGGGAATGACGCACGGTTGCACACCGAAGGGCAACGAAACTGGTTGCACCAGCCTCAAAGCAGTGATAACCTGCAAAACTGAAGTCTACATGAGGGGGTCATTATTGGTAGGACAGGCCAAGCATCAGCAGTCCCAAAAGGTGCATCAGCGGCCTGATTGGAAGGAAACAACGCGTACTCCAGCTTGGACATCAATCAATCTGCATATCTCGTTCATCAGAAGTTAGTACTAGCAAACGGTGAAATCAACACATCAAAAAATACATCACCAGAATGATGCCGAACAGTCATTTGCAATGCTTCAGACCAAGCACACCCCAAGCATAGATCGCAACAGCCTAGCTCTCTTTGGCTAAAAGTAGCCTAATGTTCACTAGGGGCTCGAGAACAGAAAATTAGTAGGATCCCTAAGAGCCCACCATCTGGCACATCAGTTTTGCATAAAAACCCATCATTAGGTTAGTTTTGTTCCCCAGGATTTTAATATGAACCTGTTTGTTGGTTCAAGCATTAGGACTGAATATAGGCTTCTATTAGCTCTTAAGCAGGGTCTAGAGAAGCTGTGGTGGAGGCCTCAAATGAATCTGCCTCCCATATCGCCAACCCTATTATACTTACCTCATATGATATTTACATGATCAGCTAACTTTATTTATCCATCAAAGGAAAACTGGGTGTCATACGTTTGATGCAAGGAGAAAAGTGCAGATGTTTTTTGCACCTTAGTGGTCCATCTCTGCAATCTGTGAATGCTCAATTGCTTTATTATTTGGTAGCCTTAGAAAGGCATATGTTGTAAGATGGTCCAGCCTCTAGAATGGGACACTAAAATAGTAGCGACAAGGACCAAAATTTATAGGCTCCTAGCTAGCCTGATATGTTACCGTTAGAATCAGTAGTAGTGTATCTAATCATAGCATTTTCATAAGCATTGAACTAATAGTGTAATCACCTTACTAAGCCTTCACTAGGATCCCAACAAGGAGAACATTATGGATATTTTCAGACCAGATCAGTCCGCCTACGTGCCGCTGATCAACACACAAATTATAGAGTCAAATACCGCATAATTTCAAGTATATACAAACAATAATATAATGTGACTATTGATGGAGAGAATATAAATTAGCTACTTTTAAGGCTCTTCTAAAATAGCAACAAAGATGGTCAAATGACCCAAGGACCATCTACATATCCTAGTATAGACCATGAAAATACTTGCAAGTAGTGAGCACCTGGCAAGAAAATAGTATTTCCAGAATATATTCAGCCATCTTAATTTTCCAATACTGAATGGATTCCTCCACATGAACTGGCAAAGAAAACACTGTTCAACCACTTCATCAAGGCCCAAAAAAAGAAGCAATTGATCTCAATATTCACGGACCAGCAAAGGTATAGTACCAGACCAATATTGAGTACGAATCTGATTTCAATCTTCAAAGACCAGACCAGCCAGATTAAGCCTCCTTTATTCTCCTGTACCCCTAGTATATATACCTAAAAGTTGCAGAAAAGTGCACAACAAAGAACAAGTGCACTTGATTAGTGCTGGTATGATATGCATTTTTTTCACACAATAAAATAATTCTCAAATTTATACGAACTATTGCCAGACATTGTCTTCAACATATATGGCCAAGTGCATATCAAGAGCATCATATATCTTTGATATTTAATGCCAGACATAGTGATTAGCACTGAACCACCAAATTTACAGCCAGACATAGTGATTGGAATTCAAGCAGAAAATAGATCGGATAATAACATTATAAAGCTACACTAAAATACAAAATAGCACATATCCTTTCTTTGCTTTATCATTATTTTTTACATTAGTTCAAGGAATCATAAGGCAGTAGTAAAAAATCTAACAATATCCATACTAGTTGCTCTACATATGGCAACTAGGAACCAAAAAAAAATCTGACAACACACCATCTGCTCTACATCTACCATCTGCTGTACAAAACCATCTTCTAAACTAATCATGATAGCAAAACTTTGTATGCATTGTCATTTTACCTTCCAAGATTTTTTGGACCGAATCCGGAGAGCCACCACCATGCGGAGACCCCGCCACACCAGTTCCACCACCCATAGATCCATCGCACAGCCTGCAAGAGAGGGGGAAAAAGAGAGGGAACTGTAAGTTGCTACTGCAGCCGGTGCCACCGCGTCCTGGAGTTCGCTGCCATGTCGTGGATCTGGTCGTAGGAGAAGAAGGGCGGCCGACTCGCCGTGCATCTGACTGGAGGAGAAGAAGAAGGACGGCCATCCATAATTGATCTAGTCGGCGGAGAAGAAGGGCGGCCACCCCTTTGACCGGTGGCTAGGATTTTGACCGGCGGCTAGGGTTCCGGCCGGTGGCTAGGAGCTCACGCACCTAGCCTGACCCGCCGCCATGGCCCATCTAGGAAGCAAAGCGACATCAACAACGGAGAAGGGAGGGAGGAAGAGCTCACGTTGGGAAGGGAGGAGCAGGGACGCGGACGTCGGCATCGGTCTTCCAGGAGGAGGTCGCGAGGGATCCGGATGGGAGATAGATGCAGCTTGTGTTGGCCGTGTGTTGCGTGCTGCGTGTGTTGGCCGTGGGCACCTTTTGGTGTGTGGGTGCATCTTTATCTCCCTGTTTCTTTTTTCTTTTGTCTTTGAGAATTTTTCTCTTTCTCTCTTTTTTCAAGAACAAAATAAAAAATATGCAGGCCATAAACACAGACATATTATTGTTACCTTGTCAACATTAAAGTCCTGTTTAGTTGCAGAAAATTTTGCAAAATAGCTACTGTAGCACTTTATTTATATTTGATAATTATTGTCTAATCATGTACTAACTAGGCTCAAAAGATTTGTCTCACAAATTACAGATAAACTGTGCAATTAGTTATTTTTATCTATATGCATATGCCGTAAGATTTGATGTGACGAAAAATCTTGACAAATTTTGAAAATTTTTCGGGAATTAAACAACCCCCTAACATGGCAAAACATTGACACGATATGGAGTTTAACTACATTGAAGACATTTTTTATGACATTAAATCATATATGTTACTAAGTTGAGATGGCTTTCAAAAGAACGTCATAAACAGATCGATTTAGTGACATTTTGATCACATGTCATGCCATAATCGTCATAAGATGATACATTTCTTGTAGTGAGGGTTTCTAATCAACAAGTTAAACTCCACTATTGCAAAGATGTGGAAAGTTAAGAGGATCAAACTTTGTTGACTATGGTTGGACTGGTTTGTGTGATCCTACAGCTCTCGATGAATTATCCACAACAAAAATTTTAGAAATTTGTTGCTCAAAGCTAGAGATTCATCTCCTAAGTTGTGCATTTGCAAGAGATTTAGACATAACGTTTACTCTAATAGTGGGGTCATAAGGAGAGTCTAAAGCTATTCTATTATGTAACAAGGAATGGTTGTGGAGGATGAAAGGATCTAAATAATTTCATATGAAGTTTTTACCTCTTTAAGCCACTCCTTGCTCATAATGGACAATGTGAGCTGTTGAATTGCCTCCTTGAGGTAGTGTTCCTCAAGGCATGTTGGAATATGACGATTGGGAGCTTTTGGAGCACAAGGCTTGTTTCACACAGGTTGATTTGAGGAAATTCCAAAGGTAAATTTCTTATTTCTTTAGAAGTTTCGAGGCTGGTGGTTCAAGCTTGACAACTAAGTCTTGCAAAGTGGATGATAGAATTTCAGCTATTGAGATCCATTCTTTTGACTTGGGATTGGTTCCTCTTCCTCCTCTAGGGGTGTACTCAAGAATTTTCGCAAGAACTTCCTTCCCTTCACTAATGGGGAGATGCAAGAATGCTTCTATTACAGGGTCAAAATAACGGCAAGTTTTGTTGCTCGTGGTAGTGTCATAATGCATATCTCTAGTGGCTCGGGTGGACAAAGGAACACAAGAATCACAAATGAGATGCAATAGTTTATCCTAGTTTAGGATAATCGATGCCCTACATGATTCTTGATCTTCTATTAGGTAGATGATAGCTATTGTTTTAGGTAGAGCATGACACACCGATCTAGCTTCAGATCGAAAGACTCAAACCCTACAATCTTAGCACCATAACTTTTATGGTTATCAATCGTGTCTCTAACCAGTTGACCTCATCACGAAGGCTAATCTTTTCTTGTGAAATGATGAACAAAAGCAAGAACTCGAAAGAACACAACTCAAAAAGTTTGGACAACTATAGATGAATGATTAAGTTCTCAAAGTAGGGTCTCATAACTAATGAATGACGACTATCAATGGATAGAATGATCTAAGAAAAACTAAAAACCTAGTGAAGGCACTAGTATATGATTATAAAGGTCTTAGGGTCATTGCCTACCCAGGACGTTGTTGACAGTCCTTAATGCTCACATTTAACCGTCAACTAATCATGGAAAAGGATCCAAATGCAACCAACACCTAGACTTAGGGTTTTATCTGACAGAATTCTACGAGTTTTGGTGTTTGTCTATTTCTGCAGGGGGTTATCAGGAAATATGGAAGAAAGGTCCACATGTCGGGATTACATAGAGATATTAACGTGCTGCGCAATTTTCTACCATCTAGAAGACTCCAGAAGCCACGGGAACGAACGAGAGGCCGAACGGGCCCGGGGGCAGGGCGCCCGCCCTCCCCCCTTGGGCGCCCGCCCTGCTACAGTTCCCAATCAGAGTCCTTTTCGCGGATCGTGCTCCACCGACCTAAGGGATCAAGGAAAATCGTGCGATTAATGTTAGTTTGATCCGACGGCCCAGATTCATCTGAAAAGACTATATAAGTAAGGCCCCCTGGCCCCTGGAGATCATACCTCTTCTACAGAATCAAAGTTAGGGTTTCAATTCTTCATCCAAGTAGAGAGGATCCCTCTAGTTCATCTAGTTCTACCTCTAGTTCATCTAGTCCTTCTAGTTCTAGTTCTAGTTAGTTCTAGTTGTAATCTAGAAAATAGGGAGAGAGAAGAGGAGAGCGGAGGAGGAGCCGGATCTGTCGGATCTTCCTCAACTTTGTACTTTTGCAGCAACTGGTTCGTTCTTCATCGTTCTCCAGGTTCTTCAATTCATAATTTCTGAGTTCTTTAATTACTTTTATTTACATTCAAGTTATTTATTGGATTCTCGCTTGCATCAACTGCTCTAGTCTTTGCAACACTAGAGTAGTAATTAATAGATTAGACATGGTGTTTAGTCTTACAATTACCTAGAATTGCACCCAATCCTGCGGATTGTTGTGGTAGCCCTAGGGTAGTGACAGCCCTAACGGTCGATGTATTCCACCTCGTTCGGATCGGTGTTTGTAGGACCATAGTCAGAGCTTCCTAGCCCCCTTCTCATCTCTTTCTGTGGTTAGTGTTCTGATGTCCCGAAATAAATAATCTTTGAAGTAATTCTTGATTCTTAGATCAACTAGAGAACTCTTAGGAAACTTCCTCTCTTCCACCAAAAATAATTATATAGTTATCCTTGGGCGATCTTGAATCTTAATTAGTACACTCACGTTCCCTGTGGAAAATCGATACTCTGGAATACTCCCGGGTGAAAGCTACATCGGTATCCGTGCGCTTGCGGATTTTTCTGTTTGCGTTTAAAATACCCAACAAGCTTTCTGGCGCCGTTGCCGGGGAACGGTAGCTGTGCTAGTTTCGAACCAAGTCGTCCGTGTATCCTTTTTCTTTTCCCTTTTTACCACACTCACCTTACCATTTTCACCATACCACATGGATTTCACTCCTATCTACAAATTCTTTGCTCCAAAGGGCGAGTTATTAGAGCCACCACCATCATCACATCCAATTCTTACAGATGGCTACGACCTCGGCCCTGATCTAATAGCCATGATTCAGGAGCAACCTTTCTCTGGGCAAGTAGATGAAGATCCATACACCCACCTTAGAGAATTCGAGCAGTTGTGCTCTTGCCGATCTATTTCTGGCATGACACAAGAAACCCTTAAATGGAAATTATTTCCATTCTCCCTTTTGGGAAGAGCAAAAAAGTGGTATGCTCATTCTGTAGGAGGCGTTAATGGAAATTGGGATGAACTTCGGGACAACTTTTGTCTCGCTTTCTTCCCACTTTTTCGAATCGCTGACCTCAGAATCAAAATTCTTACATTCAAACAAAGAGAGAAGGAAACTTTAGGAGCAGCTTGGGCTAGCTTCACAAGCCTTACCAATTCCGGTCCAAACCTTTCCCTACCTAACCATGTACTGTACTATCACTTTTATCGTGGTCTAAACAAGGAAGCTGCTCTTCACCTCGACATTGCTTCAGGAGGCTCATTCACACATAAACTCACAGATGAGGGGAGAGCTATCCTAGAGAGAATCCTTGAAAATACCCCTTACACAGGCATTTATGATGAGTTTCCTAAAGAAGAAAAAAGAAGTCGAGCCTGATCCTAAACCAAAAGATGAGGAACTTGCAACCAAGTTAGAAATTCCACCTGACCCATCCATTAATTTGGTTGTAGAGAAACCTCCTGATAAGGGAATGCAAAACCAACTAAGAGATGATGAACCACCACCTTTAGAGCATCCCTTTGAATTCGAGGAAGATCTTTTTGAAGATTATGGAAACACCTTGAATTTTCCTATCCAAACACGACCTCTAGCAGGGACTACTCAATCCGTTCTAAGAGTAGAATCTGTTGACATAGAACACATCAAAAGCCTTTCGGCTATTCTGAGTTATGAATGGCTAACAGAAGCTGAGCTGTCTCCTCAGGTAGCTCGAATCATCACTCATTCAACCATTCTTCTATGCCAAATTAGAAGGTCCGCTAGGAAGGTCCACTACAATCCATATGTTGGGATAAATGTTATTTCCAAGGAGTTAGCTGACACTCTTTATCCCAACGAGTCCATAACCCCATCTCAAAAACTTTTACGTATTAAGGGCAGTTCCTGTTAGAATCAAGGACTCTGGAATATGTCTAGATTTTCACATTTTTGACATACTAGAGATTCCTCTCTTGATTGGCAGACCAATCATGAAACTTCTACAAGAACAATCACAACGAGGTCATTTAGACTTCAAGGTTGGGAATTCCACTATTGTTGTTCCTCTTGCTAGATCAATTAACACGATAGTGGAACCCAAACTTGAACCAGATCCTATTGAGGAGATCTTAATGCTGACTCAAGAGGAGATGGCCCAACCATTCTTTAATCATGAACATTTTGTTCAAGAAGAAGAAGAAGAGTTGGTAGAACCCGTTGAGCTAGACAAAAATGAACAACCTTCACCTCCTTCGGTAGAATTAAAACCTCTTCCTTCCTGCCTTAAATATGTCTTTTTGCACAACAACCCAAAAACTCCAGTAATTATCAGTGACAAGCTTTTTGATTATGAAACGCAACAACTTGTCACTGTTCTTGAAAGGCATAGATTAGCATTCAGCTACTCTCTCGAAGATCGCACGGGCATTAGTCTCATTCTCTGCACTCATCGTATCCCTATTGATCCCAATTTTACACCTTCAAGGGAACCACAACGGAGACTTAACAATGCTATGCGAGAGGTTGTTAAGAAAGAGGTCCTCAAACTCTATCATGCTGGGATTATTTATCCTGTGCCACATAGTGAGTGGGTTAGCCCTGTCCAAGTAGTGCCAAAGAAAGGAGGAATGACGGTCGTTAGGAATGAGAAGAATGAACTCATCCCTCAATGAATTGTCACTAGGTGGCGTATGTGCATTGACTATCGAAAACTTAACAAGGCTACAAAGAAAGATCACTTTCCGTTACCCTTCGTTGATGAAATGTTGGAACGGCTTGCAAACCACTCTTTATTTTGTTTCCTTGATGGTTATTCTGGATATCACCAAATCCCAATCCACCCAGATGACCAAGAAAAGACTACCTTTACATGCCCGTATGGAACTTATGCATACCGACGAATGTCGTTCGGACTGTGCAATGCTCTAGCTTCTTTCCAACGGTGCATGATGTCTATTTTCTCGGACATGATTGAGAAGATCATGGAGGTTTTCATGGATGATTTTACCATCTTTGGCAAAACCTTCGATCATTGTTTGGAGAATTTAGATAGAGTCTTGCAGCGATGTGAAGAAAAGCACTTAATCCTGAACTGGGAGAAATGCCATTTTATGGTTCAGGAAGGAATAGTGCTAGGACATAAAGTGTCCGAACGTGGTATATCGGTGGACAAAGCAAAGATTGAAGTTATTGAAAAACTTCCACCTCCCACGAATGTGAAAGGAATCCGTGGCTTTTTGGGACATGCAGGGTTCTATAGACGCTTTATCAAGAACTTCTCTCAAATTGCTAGACCCCTAACTAGTCTCCTAGCTAAGGATGCACCATTTATCTTTAGTGATGAGTGTCATGAATCTTTTCAAACTCTTAAGAAAGCACTCATCTCAGCCCTGATTATCCAACCACCTGATTAGAATCTTCCTTTTAAGATCATGTGTGATGCTAGCGATTTTGCGGTTGGTGCCGTTTTAGGACAAACCAAGGATAAAAAGCATTATGCCATATCCTATGCTAGCAAAACCTTGTCTGGACCACAGCTCAATTACACTACAACTGAAAAAGAGCTTTTGGCTGTTGTCTTTGCTATAGACAAGTTTAGATCTTACTTAGTGGGGGTAAAGATAATCATCTATTCAGACCACGCTGCTCTCAAGTACCTCCTCACTAAGAAAGATGCTAAGCCTCGTCTAATTCGATGGATTCTTCTACTCCAAGACTTTGACATAGAAATCTGAGATAGGAAGGGAGTAGAGAATTCCGTAGCCTACCACTTGTCTAGGCTTCAATATAAGGAAACACATGATGAGCTTCCCATAAATGACTACCTAAGGGATGACACCCTGCTTAAGATAACACATGCAGATCCATGGTACGCAGACATCGTAAACTTTATAGTAAAAGGTGTTGATGCAAAAGTTGATCTGCAAACACAAAGGGCTAATACCCGATTTAAACGTTAAGGCGTGCCAGCCGATTTGACCTTACTATCGGCAAAGGTGATAACTCGAATACTTTGGTCCCGACAACAGCGATGCGCCCGGATGCCACGGCCAAGAGGTATTCACGCGGAACTTGAGAATACGCCGAGCTTAAGTCGACGAACTCCTAAGAACTCATAATGAAAAAGGAAAATATGACGAAGTCGTCGAAAAAGTAGATGCTGGAATATGAGTAGAAACTTGTGTTTGATTGATTGATTGATTCCAAGGTCCTAGGGTCTATATTTATACCCTACTCAAAGAGCTACAACCAGACACGACTAGAACTCGAATTCCAAACATAAACAGAATCCGTGTACAAAACGATTTAAATAACTAAGGAAAACATAAAACTATCCTTCTGTGACAAATTGGGGCAGCACCACGGATCAATCGGCAACCTTCAAACCTTCCTTCCATGTCTTCGGCAAACTCCCCATCGGCAACGGTTAACCCCGGCCATCGGCATAAACACATCACCATCCACGGACTTAGCCATATCCAGCTGTCTTCACATCGGCAACCGGCCTCATCGGCAACCCGTCTACAGACCAGTAACCATTACTCTATCTTGCCGATCCACACTCTACCGATCCTGGATACGTGTCCAAAAATGGTGCCAACATATGCCCCCCAATTTTGAAGTATGAAATCATTAATGCTCCGAAATTCTCTGCAACAATGATGCCTTTCCGCAATTAATTCTCCCAATTTGGTAACCGACAACCTCAATCTGAACAACCCTGATCTAATCCTTGCTCAGATTCCTCGAAATCCTCAACCTCCAAAACGGACATCTCCACTTCAATCGCCCATCAGCAATGTCATCGTTACAGAGAGCTACAGATGGACTGACCAGGATGCCCTGTATAGTGACGTATCTTATCCTCCCCAACGGATATCTCCACTTTATCCGCCCATCGGCAATATTACCGTTGCAAGGCGCTGCCGATTGACCGACCAGGAAATCTCGCACAGTAAAATATCTCCAAATCATGACCGCTTCCTGTCAAATCACCTGCGCAATCCCTTGATTACCGTGCGAACAGTTACCATATCTTCCTGAGTATCCTCAGATTTCACGGATACGGCGAAGTGATAAGTCAGATTTACCCTTGCCCATTTTGTCCTATAAATAGTTCCTTCTCGAGTACTCCTTCTCCATCGCATCATTGCACAGCTCTGACTCCACTTTCCTAGCGGTGGCGCTGTTCGAGATCTCCGAGAACCTCAACGAAGGCCTTTCTCCACCAACCTCAGAGTCTTCAATCTTCTTCCTTGCGAGGAAGTGGCTATCAACTTCACCGTCCCTGAGGTCAGTTCATCATCCCACCTCGTGTACTTTTACCATGTCCTGGTTCATCTGCGATCTATTTCACCGAATATTTCCTTTTTCTCCTTTTGTTCTTCTTTTTATCCTAAAACCACTAGGATCTGTCCAACAAAATTGTCATCCCTACCGATCAGCCACACCTTCAATGTCTCGGTCCACTAGGGAACCTAGATCCCACCGATTTAACAATGCAGAAACAAACAGAATCCCCTTTAGAGCCGAGAATTTTTCTCTGGATCTGTGGAAGGATACCTTCCGTTCCTGGCCCAATCCTACAGTGGGATGGAAAGATTGGTTCTTGAGAGTCAGCCACTCAAATGAGGTTCAGTGGGGTGAGCAAAAACTGGATCAATGCATTAGGTTGTCTATTGCCGATATGCACAGGAATGAATCACTGTTGATAGCTGCATCATATTTCTGGTCAGACACACTCAACGCCTTTGTCTTTGGCCACGGCCCTGCTTCCCCCACTCTTGCCGATGTGCTCATGCTCACTGGCCTAGACGTATCCACTGCCGATAGTAGTCATCTGTTTGATACTACGCCTAGCGCCAAAGTGGACACTCGCGCCATCGGCGGCTGGTTTGGGTACATTCAGAAGTATCGCAGAACGGGGCCTGTCAACATAAAGGAACAAACCACCTTCCTGAACATGTGGCTGGACAAGTTCGTGTTCTGTGGTCGATCGGCAGGACCAACCTCTGTCTACCTATCGGGAGCAGAGAGATTAGCCAATGGTGGCCGATTTCCCCTCGGCCGATATCTGCTAGGCTCTGCCTACCACCTCCTCCACCAAGTAGCGAGAAAACTCCTGCTCGGCCAGCCCATCGGCAACCTAGGAGGACCCTGGTGGTTCATCAATATGTGGCTCAACCTCCACATGCACAAGCGTCTTGAATTCAACCTCTTCACACAACGCTTCCCCAGGGACATAGCTGAGGATTATGAATTAGATGAAGAAGAATCGGCAACTCGCCTTCCTCTGAACTTTGGCGAGGCTCTCATTGTTTTACCTGGCACAGGCAGCAACGCAGACCAGGTCAGCCGATTCTTCTAGACCTTGTATGAAGGCCTGACCCGAGAGCAGCGAGCGTGGATGCCTTATGAAGATCCACACACCATGTTTCCTTTGGTCTTCCATCCCTTCAATGATGCACTCAACAAGGATCATGATGTGATGATGGCACTGATCACTCCCAGAGCTATACCAGTAAATTTCTTTGGCAGTGGGAAAGCTTCTAACCAGACTTATGAGTTCTACAACCCATCGGCACTAGCACGTCAACTTGCTTTCGGTCAGCTACCGATTGCTCTCTGTTTTACCGATGTGATAAACCTAGGGAAACCATCATGAGCCTTCTTGAGTGGACCCGAGTAGCCCAACTGCTGCCGAATGCCGATACAGATGCAGACCTCTCAGAGTGGGTTCCAGCCCTCTTCATTACTCAGGCATACAAGCAGTGGTGGGAAGAATGGAAGGAACACCTGTTCTGCAGATCGGCCCTTACATATCGTGGCATGATTGATCCTCAGTACAAAGTCCCCGATGATACTGTAAGTACCTCCAAACCGATGTTCTAATCTTTTTATTCTCATTTTCATCGGTAACTCACTTTCTGTGTTATGTTGCAGCTTGACGACACTCCTCCATCGGTCAGCAGGAGTGGCAAGCTGATTGATCTGTTCCCATCACGTCCGATCTCTTCAATTGGCAACAACGCTCCCACTCTGGCCGCCATCATGCATCGAGGCGTACGCCTCAAGAAAGTCACCACCAGGAGAACTCAGATATCTCCATCAGTAGCTGCATCTGCTTTGGCACAGGCGTTCAAGGTACATTTTCAAACTCTTTCATACTGATCTCACTCTTACATCTCTTGTATTTGCACTCACAAATTTCCCATTCTGCATCAGAACACCAGCGCATCGGCAAGGATCAGAGGCAAAAGTGCCGATGCCCCCCAGTCTAGTCAACCGAAGAGAAAGGGTGCCAAGAGTACCAGGGCACAAGCAAAGCGCCAACGAGTAGCAACACCTCCTCCTCCCCCAGTATCTCCAATCACGGTAGACTCTTCTCCCTCTTCTCCAGAAACACAGATACAGCAGGTACCATCCCCTTCTCAGCTACAAGAAGCACCACAAGTAGAAGAACCCCAGCCAGAAGAGCCTCAACCAGAAGTACCTCAGCCAGAAGACATATCGGCTAACGTGCATGAACAAACTACCGATCCGGCAGGTTCCATTATAGCATCGGTAGTTTCTTCCATCCAGACAAGCATTGCTCCCCCTCAAGGTAACATATTTTCATGAAATTATTGCAGATAAACTTATCTTTTCTGTCTTATAATTATTTCTATTATTTTGTCAGCCGACATAGTCCCATCGGCAACTCCAGCCGATCAGCCTATAGTTCCACCAGCATCTTTCAGTCAAAGGCGAGAGATTGCCTTGAAACAAGTAAGCCATCCAACCCCCATCAGTTTTTATCAATACTTGACCATGAAATACCTCACTTTATCCCCTTTTCAGGAACAAGATTCTCCTGACAGTCTGTTCTCCTTCGCCATCGACATCTCTGAAGACGAAGGTGAGGAAGCAATCTCCTCTTGGGCAGTTGGAGTCACATCGGCAGAAATTAGGGCGAAGTTGGAGGAACTGTCGGCCCTTCTTCATCAAGAAATAGCCCAACTGGTCGACGACTCTGACCCAGCCAAGGCCCTATTCAAGACCCTCAGAGGCCAAATTCCTGCTGATGCTGAAGAAATCCTCTTTCGAGCTGCACATCTAGAGAGTCGCCAGATGCAGTACCAGAGAGCTGCCCAACGTCTTGCTGATAGAGCTGCTCATGCCCTTGCCGATGAGAAGCACAAGAACATCGGCATCTTACAGTCTTCAGAAAATGCATTGAAGCAAAAGATTTCTGATCTATCGGCGAGAAGAGAAGCCCTGTTGGCAGAGCTCAAGCAAGTAGAGGACACCTTATCCCAAGCCCGACAAGAAGAAAGCCAACTGCCGGAGACAATCAAGCTTCTTGAGCAAGAGTGAAACATTCATGGCCGTAAAGCGTTGCAAATGAAAAAGAAGCTGAAGCCGGTGGAGGGCTCTGCCGATGACGACGTGAAGGAAATAGAGGAAGCCCTCTCCCGGTGGAGGGCTCTCCCCTTTTGAGCACTCCTAGTACCTTAGTCTAGCCGATAGGAATGTTATCGGCACTTAAACTTTTCATGCATCGACCCATATGCTGGGGTAGTACTTCTTTAGATATTTGCCATTTAATGCTCTGGGAAACTCAACTCCTTCGAGAGTTTCTAGAATATAGGCATTACCAGGAGCCGATCGACTTATCCGATAGGGACCCTCCCAATTGGGAGACCACTTCCCAAATTTTAAACTTTTAGTTCCGATCGGTAAGATTAATTTCCATACTAAGTCTCCATCGGCAAACTCCTTAGCCTTCACTTTCTTATCATACCATCTAGCAACTCTCTTCTTATTCTCTTCTATACTCATCAAAGCCCTTAGCTGATGGCCTGCTAGATCATCCAACTCGTCTGTCATCAAAGTACCATAGTCATCGGCAGTCAACTGATCCTGAAAAGATAGTCGCCTAGACCCAGTCTTAATTTCCCAAGGTAACACTGCATCATGCCCATACACCAACTGATAAGGTGAAACCTTGGTCGATCCATGACAAGCCATTCGATATGACCATAAGGCTTCGTTTAACAATGTGTGCCACCTCCTAGGATTTTCTTCAACCTTTCGTTTGATGAGCTTGATAATTCCTTTGTTAGATGCCTCGACCTGCCCATTAGCTTGAGCATAGTAAGGAGAAGAGTTTAATACTTTAATTCCCATACCGATTGCAAATTCATCAAATTCCCCCGATGTGAACATAGTACCCTGATCGGTAGTAATTGTTTGAGGAATTCCAAATCGGTAGATAATATGCTCTTTCACAAAATCAATCATATTGGCCGATGTAACTTTCTTCAAAGGAATAGCTTCAACCCATTTGGTGAAATAATCAGTGGCAACCAAGATAAACTTATGCCCTTTGCTAGATGGTGGATAAATCTAACCGATTAAGTCAATAGCCCATCCCCGGAACGGCCAAGGTTTGACAATAGGATTCATGGCCGATGCGGGTGCTCTTTGAATATTACCAAATTTCTGACAGCCTTGACACCCTTTGAAATACCTAAAGCAATCCTCGAGTATAGTCGGCCAATAATACCCATTTCTTCTAATCATCCACTTCATCTTGAATGCCGATTGATGTGCTCCACACACTCCCTCATGGATCTCTCCCATCAAATTCTTGGCCTCATCATCACCTAAGCACTTGAGAAGAATCCCATCAATAGTTCGGTAATACAACTCATCTTCAAGGAGCACATACTTGGTAGCTTGAAACCGAACACGTCGCTCAACTTTCTTGGACGGATCCTTCAAATAATCAATGATTTCTTTCCTCCAGTCATCGGCACCGATTGCCGATATCGCATTAATCATGGGCTGATACCCTGAGGCATGTTGAGCCAACCGATTGGCCTCTTCATTATGCAACCTAGGAACATGTTCTAACCGGAAATCCTTGAATTCCTTCAACAATTGCATACTCCTTTCATGATAAGTTATGAGGACCTCACTTCGGCATTCATAGCTTCCAGCCAATTGATTTATAACTAGCATAGAATCTCCGAAGATCTCAACAGCATCAGCATGAACTTCTATTAGTAACTCCAATCCCTTTATTAAAGCTTGATACTCACCCTGATTATTTGTTGATGTGGCAACAATCGGCAAGGAAAATTCATATTTCCTCCCCCGAGGGGAAATTAATACTATGTCGATTCCTGCCCCCCGGTCACATGTGGATCCATCAAAGAAGAGCGTCCAAGGTACAATTTCCACAGCCTCCACTCTACCACAATGTTGAGTCACAAAATCGGCCATAACCTGTCCTTTAACCGCTTTAGCCGATTCGTAACGCAGATCGAATTCTGATAATGCCAAAATCCACTTACCGATCCTGCCACTCATGATCGGCATAGATAGCATGTATCGGACCACATCATCTTTGCAAATAACTGTGCATTCGGCCGACAGCAAATAATGCCTTAACTTAATACAGGAGAAGTACAAGCATAAGCATAGTTTCTCAATAGCCGAATACCTGATTTCAGCATCAATCAACCTCCTGCTTAAATAGTAAATCACACATTCCTTCCCTTCAAATTCTTGAATCAAAGCCTAACCGATGACCATCCCATCAGTAGACAAATACAATCTGAAGGGCTTCCCTTGCTGAGGTGGAATCAGAACTGGAGGATTCACCAAATAATTCTTGATTTCATCCAAGGCCAACTGTTGTTCTTTCCCCCAAATGAATTCTTGATCGGCTTTCAACTTAAGTAAAGGACTGAAAGCATGAATTTTACTAGATAAATTAGATATAAACCTCCTGATAAAATTTACCTTGCCGATCAAGGATTGGAGCTCAGTCTTGTTGGTAGGAGCAACTATTTTATTGATAGCGTCAATGAATCTTCGACTAATTTCAATCCCCCTCCGATGTACCATGAAACCAAGGAATTGTCCTGCCGATACACAAAATGCACATTTATTGGGATTCATCTTCAAACCATGCTTCCTTGTGCACTCCAACACCTTTCGCAAATCGGCAAGATGCTTCGTGAAGTCTCCAGACTTAACCACCACATCATCAATATAAATTTCCACCAGTTTGCCGATGAACTCATGAAATATAAAATTCATGGCTCTCTGATAAGTAGCACCAGCATTCTTCAAGCCAAAGGTCATGACTATCCATTCAAACAACCCCACATGACCAAGACATCTAAATGCAGTCTTTGGAATATCTTCTTCAGCCATGAATATTTGATTGTATCCTGCATTGCCATCCATAAAGCTGATGATCCGATGCCCAGCCGTAGCATCAACCAGTAGATCGGCAACTGGCATCGGGTAGCCATCCATCGGCGTAGCTTTATTGAGATTCCTGAAATCAATGCAAACCCGAAGCTTCCCATTTTTCTTGTAGACTGGAACCACATTGGAAATCCATTTGGCATACCGACACTGCCGAATAAACTTAGCCTCAATAAGCTTGGTTATTTCGGCTTTAATATCAGGAAGAATATTAGGATTACATCGGCGAGCTGGCTGTTGATGTGGCCGAAATCCAGACTTAATAGGCAACCGATGCTCAACAATTGATCGGTCCAAACCAGGCATCTCAGTATAATCCCAAGCAAAGCAATCTTTGTATTCCTTTAACAAATCAGTTAACTGTTGCTTACACTCAGAATTCAACTTAGCACTAATAAAAGTAGGCCTAGGCTTATCACCATTACCTATATCTACTTCTACCAAATCATCAGCCGATGTGAATCCCTGTCCTAATTTTCCATCATCGGCGAACCTATCCATTAAAAACCTTCATCAGAACCGACTGCTTGGATCAGTGGAATTTCGTAATCGGTAACTTTGAGAAAATCCTTTTCCCAAACTTCTCCTAAAATACACCTAGTCCTTTCGTAGGTATCTGCCTCTGCCGATGCGATAACATAGGAAGAATCTCCCGGGACAATTTCAATCTTGTCACCTACCCACTAAACCAAGCATTGGTGCATTGTAGACGGGATGCAACAATTGGCATGAATCCAATCCCTTCCTAGCAGCAAGTTATAAGCACCTTTCCCACTGATCACGAAGAAGGTTATCGGCAAGGTTTTGCTGCCGATGGTCAACTCGACACAGATGGCTCCCTTAACCGGAGACACATTGCCTTCAAAGTCATTTAGCATCATATCGGTCTTGGTCAAATCCTGATCTCCTTTCCCAAGCTTCCGATACACTGCATAAGGCATGATATTGATAGCCGCTCCACCATCAACTTGAATCTTGGTCATTGGTTGACCATCCACTCTTCCTTTGACAAACAGAGGCTTAAGATGTTGCCTTTCATCATCGGCAGGCTTTTCGAAGATGGCTGTCATCGGATCTAGAGCCAACTGAGCTATCTGGTCGGAAAACTCTAACTCATCATCACTGGATGGTGCAAGGAACTCCATCGGCAACATAAATACCATGTTGACATCCGCCGATGGACCTTTCCCCTTAGGATCTGATTGTTGCTGATCCCCAGACTGGCCAGAGTTCTCACCCTTGCTTAGCTCTTCTCGCCTTTCGCGCTGCAGTCTTCTTTTCTATGTCCTGGTCAACCCTTCTAGACACCATGGAGGAAGTTGCTGCTGCCTTACCGATGGGCGCTGATTTTCCCTTGACTCCATCCGATAAGTATTGGCATCCCTGCAAAGTATGAGCTCGTCGGGAACTCGAGCATTAGCCATCTCTTCAAGTTCTTCCCGGTTCCTAGGAAAATATCCAACACGATTGCCGAGCCTATCGTGCACACTGAGCCTGCCTCCCAGCCGATCATGAACGGACGCTCTCCCCCTAATCGGCCCATTAAATCGCCGATCATCCTCACGATAGCGCTGATCGGATCTGTCATACCGATCATAACCGTTGCACTCAGGACAATCTCTGACAGTAGGGAGCTTGATATTCTCCTCCCAACAGTGGATGAAGAACGGACAATTCCAGTGATCCCTATGCCGATTCCACTCTTGTCGGCGTCTTTCTTCTTCCCGACGATAATCTTCCTGCTGGCGCAGATACCAATCCTCACGTTGCTGCCAAGTCTCCCGAGGCCTTCTGTGAGTTATTACGATACTAGATCGGGGAAGCCTTCCTGAGTTAGTCCCCTCCTGGATCAAACATTTTCCTTTCGCATCGGCAGTAGTGATTTGATGTTGAGGATCCACCGATGCACTTCTTTCAGCTGCTTCCGATGTTAAGACCTTGGCCTTTCCCTTAGCATCCAACATGTTTGTTGGGAACGGATGTTGATCAATCTTCATCGGCTTCTGAGTCTTGGAGCTGTCGAATTTGATTCTTCCAGACTCATAGCCGATTGCAGCTGTTGCCTAAAAACTTTGCACTCATTGGTGCTATGAGAAGTCGCATTGTGCCATTTGCAGTACTTCATCCTTTTTAATTCTTCAGCCGATGGGATTACATGATTGAGTGACAATTTGATTTGACCTTCCTGAAGTAGAAAGTCAAATATCCTATCGGCCTTAGTGATGTCAAACGCGAACTTTTCTGCCTCTTTGTGTCCAAAAGGACAAGACATCGGCTTCTTATTTTTTACCCATTCTGCTAAGCCGATGACTGGTTCCTCATCAGAGTCTGAGCTTGCTGCTTCATCAACGAAGGAGACCTTTTTATTCCACGCTCTCTTGGGTTCAAAAGGCTTGATATCTTGATCAGAAATCCTCTGCACCAAATGACTTAAGCTTTCAAACTCCTGAGATGCGTATTTGTCCCTGATATGTGGCAACAAGCCCTGGAAAGCCAAATTGGCTAGCTGCCGATCATCCAGAACCAGGCTATAGCATTTGTTCTTGACTTCCCGTATCCTCTGCACAAAACTTTCAACCGATTCATCATTGCGTTGTTTCAATTTGACCAAATCGGTGATCTTCTTCTCATGGACCCCAGAAAAGAAGTATTTGTGGAATTGTTTCTCCAGATCGGCCCAAGTAATCACTGAGTTGGGAGGTAATGATATAAACCAAGTGAAAGCTGATCCAGACAAGGATGACGAGAATAAGCGAACCCTTAACTCGTCCCTGTTAGCAGCTTCTCCACATTGGATGATGAACGTGTTGACATGCTCCATGGTTGATGTATCATCCTGCCCTAAAAACTTAGTAAAATTCGGCACTTTGTACCGATTTGGAAGCGGGATTAAATCATATGCGTGAGGATACGGTGTCCGATAAGAGTAAGTATTGACTTTGGGTTTTATCCCAAATTGGTCTCTCATTACTTCAGCAATCTTATCGGCCCAATAAGCATCGGCATCTTGTCGATGAGGCGGTTGCGGATCTGGCACCTGCTGGTAAGCTTCCACGTGTCTGTGCGGTGCACGATCTGCATGGAATATCGGGTTAACCACTTGGCCACTTATCTGCTGACCACCAAACTGTTGCCCGCCGATCTGCTGCCCAAGATTCATCAGCTGGTTGGGCAACCCTTGGTTCTGGAATCCGGGATAGATCTGGTCTTGTTGAAACCCAGTAACCTGATGATTTTGTTGGAGCATTTGCGGAAAGGCTTGCTACCCAAGCCCTCCACTATTAGCGTTCATCGGCATAGGCCCTGCCAATGACTGGTAATTGGGTATCATCATTGAATTGATATACCCTGGCTGAGTCATAAACTTCTGTTGCATCAGCATTGAGTCTGCCGATGCGTTAGGCATTTGGAACGTTGGAGCTTGAGAATTCCCAGTGTAAGGTCTGGTAGTAGTAGTTGTAGTATACTGGGGACTCTGGTTCATCGGCATATTTGGAGGTGCCGATGCCATGGGAGCCTTGCCTCTCATATCAGCCATGGGTGCCAGGTGTCTTCAACTCGGGGGGCATACCATAACCCCACCAATTAGGAGGAGGAACCGATCCCGACATTGCCGATGCCAATAGATCTGTAGCAAGCTTGATCTGCCCATCTGAAGTTGGTGGATTAGTCGTCATCGGCGTAGATTGTGCATTAGTGACTCCTAACGTGCTTGGAGGAACGGTAGTTTGTGTGCCCGCAGTGGCTGTAGCAGCCGACGGAGCTGTGACCATCGGTGATTCTGGCTGATGATGAGAAGGGCCCACATAATCTGGTGGCAACTGTCCTTCTTTGAAAGTTCTAGCCACGGCATTGAAAACCGTATTGGACAGCACGCCAGCTTGATTGATCAGAGCACGGTTAATAGCACTATCAACCATGTCTTGGAGTTTACCAGGATTGGCTTCAAAAGTAACCTGCCGAGGCATCGGCAGTGCTTCCTTCTAGATCACTTCACCGCTCCTGTTGATACTGAAGGACCTCAAACATTGCTGCTTGTAATCCTCCATGGCTTTTGCAATAGCTTGCTTCTGCTCATCTTTGAGATTGGCTTCCGTCACAGGGATGACATTCTCCTGATCAAACTCAGTAGTCGACATGTCGATCTTGATCTTGAATCTGGTCCCACTGGGCGTGCCAAAAGATGTGTTGATGCAAAAGTTGATCTGCAAACACAAAGGGCTAATACCCGATTTAAACGTTAAGGCGTGCTAGCCGATTTGACCTTACTATTGGCAAAGGTGATAACTCGAATACTTTGGTCCCGACAACAGCGATGTGCCCGGATGCCACGGCCAAGAGGTATTCACACGGAACTTGGGAATACGTCGGGCTTAAGTCGACGAACTCCTAAGAACTCGTAATGAAAAAGGAAAATATGACGAAGTCGTCGAAAAAGTAGATGCTGGAATATGAGTAGAAACTTGTGTTTGATTGATTGATTGATTCCCCGTTTACAAGGTCCTAGGGTCTATATTTATACCCTGCTCAAAGAGCTACAACCAGACACGACTAGAACTCGAATTCCAAACTTAAACAGAATCCGTGTACAAAACAATTTAAATAACTAAGGAAAACATAAAACTATCCTTCTGTGACAAACTGGGGCACCACCACGGATCAATCGGCAACCTTCAAACCTTCCTTCCATGTCTTCGGCAAACTCCCCATCGGCAACGGTTAACCCCAGCCATCGGCATAAACACATCACCATCCATGGACTTAGCCATATTCAGCTGTCTTCACGTCGGCAACCGCCCTCATCGGCAACCCTTCTACAGACCAGTAACCATTACTCTGTCTTGCCGATCCACACTCTACCGATCCTGGATACGTGTCCAAAAACGGTGCCAACAAAAGGCTATGTCCCACCTGGTACAAACAAAAGGAAGTTGCTTCACGATAGTCATTTCCACCTTTGGGATGAGCCATATCTTTTCCGAGTCTGCGCTGATGGACTCTTGAGAAGGTGTGTTCCTATGGCTGAGGCTACTAAAATTATGGAAAGATGCCATGCCTCGCCATATGGAGGACACTATGGAGCATTCTGGACACATGCTAAAATTTGGTAAAGTGGCTTTTTCTGGCCAACGATGTATGAAGATACAAAGGACTTTGTCAGGAGATGCCACCGATGTCAAAAACATGGGAATATCAACTCATGAAATGAAATGCCTCTCACAAATAATCTTCAAGTAGAACTTTTCGATGTATGGGGCATTGATTTCATGGGGGCATTCCCTATGTCTGGGAATTGCGAGTATATCTTGGTAACTGTGGACTATGTGTCCAAATGGGTAGAAGCCCTACCTTGTCGATCAGCTGATTCAAAACATGCCAAGAGAATGTTCCATGAAGTAATCTTTCCTCGCTTTGGTATACCTCGGATAGTTATAAGTGATGGAGGTTCCCACTTCATCGACAAAGTCTTCCGGAAGTACCTAGCCGATCATGGAGTTCGACACAACGTCGCAACACCATACCATCCTCAGACTAGCGGTCAAGCCAAAACATCTAACAAACAAATCAAAAATATTTTACAAAAGACCGTAGATGAGATGGTTAAGGGGTGGAAGGACAAACTTCCTGATGCACTTTGGGCATATAGAACTGCATTCAAAACACCCATAGGCATGTCACCTTATCAACTTGTATATGGAAAAACTTGTCATTTGCGTGTGGAAGTAGAGTTTAAGGCTCATTGGGCACTCAAGAAATGGAACATGGATCTCCACCTCGCTAGCGAGAATCGTCTGATGCAACTATCTGAGCTAGAAGAATGGAGAGAGAAAGCCTACCACAATTCAAGGATCTATAAAGAGAGAACAAAACGATGGCATGATAAGAGAATCAAGCACAAGGAGTTTAAGCCTGGAGATAAGGTTCTACTATTCAATTCAAGAGTTAAGCTCTTTGGGCATGGTAAGCTACGAAGTAAGTGGGATGGACCTTACAAGGTTATTGACACTTCAACTCATGGAGCCATTACCATCCAAGACGACATAGGTAACACTTTTAAGGTAAATGGTCAACGCTTGAAAATCTATCTTGAGCCACAAAACAACCTGGTAGAGGAACTTGATGTGATTGAGTTCATAGAATTCTCACATTAAGCTCTCATAAGCTCTAGACAATTACCTAACCCTTAACATGCTCCACAAGTTTTGTTGTCTATTTAGGTTGTGCAGGATTTTGAGGCTTAAGAAGAGTGAGACCAAACATGCAGGCCACAAGAGTGAACGACTATGTCAACATCCAGCTTGGGGGACGCACCCCCACGTGTATCTAGATAAGTATTGCTTTTCTTTATTGGTTTTATTTACTAGTATTTGGAAATAAAAAAAAGAGAAAAAAATGCATAACCATGAGACCAAACAAAGTTTTTCTTTTGAGTAATATACAATAGTTTTGTGTAATCCTAAGTTTTAAATAAAATAAAAAGAAAGTTTGATCCAAGTCTAGGTAATTGACAAACATGATATGAGAAGGTCTGAGCTACTATTTAACTTGTTCCAAGTTTTGCTAGAGTTCTGGAGATTTTAGCTTTTGAAAATCTAAAAAAAATGAGATCCTGTTTGACATAATACCTAGAGTCTTATAAGATATAAATATTAAAACTGTGGGCACTTGCTTTGTTCAAGCCATTGTTAATTCTTGTAGTTTTGGTTGAGAGAATTATCATGCTCCAAAGATCAAGATCTTTTCGTTTTAAAAATATAAAAGATTCACTCTTCCGAAGTATTATTGCGTTAGAGGCATGGGACTATACAAAAATTTGATTCAAAAGAAAGAGTGAGACGAGAGGTAAAAATGGACATGTGTCCGAAGTTGAATTAGGGGTACAAAGATACCCACCTGAGTGAAAAAAAAGGACACGTGTCCGCCAGTAGAATTAGGGATACTTGGTGCCCACTTGAAAAAAATATATAAAAAAAAGAAAAAGAAAGAAAAAAATGATAGCCCATGGTCCCTCTAAATAAGCAATATGCCAGTAAGAGATGACAAACTTTTCAAAAGGTCAAAGGTTTTGATCTAGGAGTATGACATTTGTCTCCCTTGCTCCGAGCATTGACATAGCAAAATGCAAAGTAAGTATGCTAAAACTTTTAAAGCACTACTTATATATCTTTCGTGAAGAAGGCAAATGCCTCAGTTTTATTTTTGAAACTTACAAAAATACTCCACAACAAAGGTAAGATAGAAGAACTTAAGACATAGTGCTTGACTTGATCGTTCTGTTTTTCAATCACTTAAGACCTAAAAAACCCTGTAGTACGAGGCATAAAAGTAACCTCTGTTTTCTTGCTGATTTTAGCTTTCCTCAGGGATAAGCAAAGGTTAAGCTTTGGGGAGCTTGTTGACGGTCCTTAATGCTCACATTTAACCATCAACTAATCATGGAAAAGGATCCAAATGCAACAAACACCAAGACTTAGGGTTTTATCTGACAGAATTCCACGAGTTTTGGTGTTTGTCTATTTCTGCAGGGGGTCATCAGGAAATATGGAAGAAAGGCCCACATGTCGGGATTACATAGAGATATTAACATGTTGCGCAATTTTCTACCATATAGAAGACTCCAGAAGCCACTGGAACGAACGAGAGGTCGAACGGGCCCGGGGGCAGGGCGCCCGCCCTCCCCCCTTGGGCACCCGCCCTGCTACAGTGCCCAATCAGAGTCCTTTTCGCGGACCGTGCTCCACCGACCTAAGGGATCAAGGAAAACCGTGCGATTAAAGTCGGTTTGATGCGACGACCCAGATTCATCTGAAAAGACTATATAAGCAAGGCCCCCGGCCCCTGGAGATCATACCTCTTCTACAGAATCAAAGTTAGGGTTTCAATTCTTCATCCAAGTAGCGAGGATCCCTCTAGTTCATCTAGTTCTACCTCTAGTTCATCTAGTTCTAGTTCTAGTTCATCTAGTTCTAGTTCTAGTTCTTGTAGTTCTAGTTCTAGTTAGTTCTAGTTGTAATCTAGAAAATAGAGAGAGAGAAGAGGAGAGCGGAGGAGGAGCCGGATTTGTCGGATCTTCCTCAACTTCGTACTTTTGCAGCAACTGGTTCGTTCTTCATCGTTCTCCAGGTTCTTCAATTCATAATTCCTGAGTTCTTTAATTACTTTTATTTACATTCAAGTTATTTATTGGATTCTCGCTTGCATCAAGTGCTCTAGTCTTTGCAACACTAGAGTAGTAATTAATAGATTAGACGTGGTGTTTAGTCTTGCAATTACCTAGAATTGCACCCAATCCTGCGGATTATTGTGGTAGCCCTAGGGTAGTGACAGCCCTAACGGTCGATGTATTCCACCTCGTTCGGATCGGTGTTTGTAGGACCGTAGTCAGAGCTTCCTAGCCCCCTTCTCATCTCTTTCTGTGGTTAGTGTTCTGATGTCCCGAAATAAATAATCTTTGAAGTAATTCTTGATTCTTAGATCAACTAGAGAACTCTCAGGAAACTTCCTCTCTTCCCACCAAAAATAGTTATATAATTATCCTTGGGTGATCTTGAATCTTAATTAGTACACTCACGTTCCCTGTGGAAAATCGATACTCTAGAATACTCCCGGATGAAAGCTACATCGGTATCCGTGCGCTTGCGGATTTTTCTGTTTGCGTTTAAAATACCCAACAGACGCACCCACCAAACAGGCTCAAAGATGATACATGGCCCACTGAACCAAAAACAATGACGTAGCACCAGGACAGGTTCTAGACACTGACTTGTTTTGACAATTCTTATTGATTTTGAAGGCACTTTGATGTGAGATCAGTGGTATTATATTCCTTATCAAATTAGCTTTTCATCCATATATGGATTAGCAAAAACAGAGACTGAATGTGTTCATGCAACAACTTTTATGGTAGATTGGTCCTAGAGGCCGAGGCAATCTCAAATTCAAGTTGGATCGGGCCTCCAACTTATATTAGATATCCTTGCTGGTCATCTTTGCCTCCATTGCTTCCTTCAGCTTTCTCATGAGCCTCTCCAATGTTTGTAAGAAATATAACATTGTTAGATAGTAATCTATTCTCAATAATATGAAAAGGATCACTTAAGAATGAGCTAACCTCTAAATTTAGTTAGCACATTCGAGCTCGGGTCATTGGACCTTGCATGTTGGTTGGCGGATCAGTGTATGCATCTGAAGGAGTGATGTCCTGATCCCTAGTCTAGTAGCTGAGGATACTCAAGACCACCTAAAATCAAGGTGGTTACACCAAAGTGTATAGGAGAAAAAGGGAGATTTGGTAGGTGATCAATCGATGCTGCTCCTAAGGTTGCTTGCTGCAGGTGGAGCCTTACCCTTGTCAGAGAGGATAAAGGCAATGGATGTGGTGGAGGAGCACTCAATGCCCCTCTCTAGCTTGCTCAACTCTTGGTGTAGAGCTTGATTAAAATGGTGAGGATAAGAATAATTGTAACACCCTAGTGTTATGGTTGCATCTAACCATTTGCATAATATGAGCATAAGCATTTTCATAACATATCATGAGCATCATGTCATATGTGTGCCATCATTCCATGCTTTATGTGCTTAATCTTGCTTGTTTATGCTCATATATGTGGTTGCTCATGTGGAACTTATGCAAACATGTGCTTATGATCTTGGTAAACAAGTTAACCTTGCTTAGACTATCTTAGGGTCAATGTTCATGTTGGTATTTAGCTCTAATTATGCTTCTAAGTCATGCTTTGACCTAGGTTGGCTTTTAGACCTCTTTTGCTTGACCTTTTAAAAAGTGCAGTTTAAAATAGTTGCATGTCTAAACACCCTTAAGCAAAGTTGTAGCAAATTTTATAAGGATCAAAAGTTGTTTTAGGGTCATCTCAATGATCACAACATGCTCAAAAAGGGTCCACAAGTTAGATTTGAGTGTTGTTTCAACGCTTAGAAATTTTTCTAAGTCTTAGAGTGAAAACAATTTGTTTGATCTATTGTTTGGAGCTCTGTATGTTTCAATCTAGGCCGATCTAGCTCTTGCTCCTTTCAAAAAACTTGAATATCTTGTGTAGTTCTCCAAGTTTGTCAATTGCACCATCATCCAGTTCTCAATGGTTTGTGAGATAATCATCGCTAAAGTCGCATTGTTAGTTGGCTTGATGGCTGATTTAGTCGACACAGTGGCCGACCGGCGACAGAGGCCAGCTGCCATCTATCATCTGTACACCACCATTGGACCAGCTTTGTTAGCTCAGTGTGGTTGCATGACCTCCACGGCGATGCCCCATCCTCCTCGGTCTCTCCTCGCTCGCTCTCTCATGCGCTCTCCTCTCCAGAAAGCAGACATAGCCATGCCATTGCCATCGTGCCTACTCCGATGAGCTCACGTGCTCTCTTCGCTGCTCCTCAGCTCATCAATTCACGTGCACAACTTCACCATCGTCTTCTCCACACCGTCCACCCCTGAGCTAGCCAAGAAAAGCCTCGATGAGTGCGCATTTCGAGTTTCCCCCAAAGTTCACCGGAGATGACAGCTTCTCCGGCGAACTCAATGCTGAGCAATCCTGTGATGCTCTTCTTCTCCTTTCTTCTTCTCTGGGTAGCTTAGGACCTGAGCAATCTTCCACGACACTTGTGGGATGCTCTACTACGCTCACTGGCATCAGAGACGATGCGTAGTACCACCGTACCCTCGCCAGAGTCCCGCTCGCACGTGGCCAGGCTTAACCACACCTTCTCCATCCCTATCACCTACCTAGGGAGCTCTGCCTTGGTTCACTGAAGCTATAGAATCCTTCACCGTGTGCTCTACTAGCATGAGCTCGCCAACGTAAGCCAAAGTAGCTCCACCGTGCCGCTATTGTTGACGGTGAGCCCTTTCCAGTGGCTCTGCCGAGGGAAGAGTAGGGTCAATCAAGTCACCTTAACGAGAAGAGCATGATGGTGCTGAAAGGTCCAAATGGCTAGAGGGGGGTGAATATCCTATTTAAAAATTCTACAAACTTCACTAAGCAAGTGAGTTAGTAAAACAAATGGCGAAGCAAATCTAGCACTAGCTCAACTAAGCTAAGGAAGCCACCTATACAAACTAGTACAAGGCTAAACACTAAAACACAACAACAAGAGAGGGCTAGTTACACTCCTAAACAAGAAGACTAAACTAAACAAGCTAAACAACTAGCAAGGTATACAAGTAAGTAAAGGAGTGGTGAGTTAGAGTAGAGATATGTCCAACCAATCACTCACAATCACAGTCATAATAGATAATCCTAGGCAAGAGATGACACAAGATTTTTTACCTAGGTTCACGAGCTTCCCGGCAAGCTAGTCCTTGTTGTGGTGATACACCCACTTGATGGATCGCGAGCTAATTGGCAATCCAAAGCCAAACCCTCAGCGGGTGCCGCACATCCACTCACAAGATGGGGATCCTCCAAGCCACGAGCAATCTACTAAAGTAACCAATTTGCGATCTCCCATGAGGAAGGCTCAAGAACCCCTCACAAATCACTTGGTGAGGCTTGAAACAATCTCCAATAATGAGCTCAACACCACCGCTGCTCCAAGCCATCTAGGGTGTCAGGAAACACCCAAGAGTAACAAGAAATCCACAGCAAACTCAAGAATCAAGTGCCAATAGATGCAACTCTCAATGCAATGCACTTGAATCTCACTCAATCTCACTAGGATTAGCAATCAAGCGAGGAGATGAGTGGAGGGAGTGTTCTCTAGCTCAATATATGCCTCAAGTAATCAAATGTGCAAGAGAGAACCTCCCAAAGCCGGCCACCTCCTATTTATAAGCCCTCTCAACAAAAGAGCCGTTGGTCACTTTCACTGGGCTAAAATCGGGGTCACCGGACGCTCAGCAGGGTACACCGGACGCTTGGCCCCCTTGCGTCTGGTGCTTTGGGGTTGTTCACGTGTCCTCCTTTGAATCTCGCTCGTCAATCTCTAACGGTCATCTGTGGACCACCGGACGCGACCAAGTGAGCATCGGACGCGTCCGGTACTCACCGCTCTCGTACGCAGAGAGTTCTGCAAACCGCGACCTCACCAGACTCAGAGCACCGGACGGTCTGGTGCTCACCGGACTCGTGCGCAGAGAGGGTTGCAAAACGCCCTCACACTAGACGCACACCATCGGATGCACTCAGAGCATCCGGTGCTCTCAGTCAGACACCTTCTGCTTAAGTCAGGCCACACCGAATGCATGAACAGGGAACACCCTGCGTCCGGTGCAGTGCGTCCAGTGCTCAACCCTAACAGGGCCAAGCACTGACAGCACACCAGACGCTCAGGCCAACATCCGGTGCCTCCATGCACTACGTCCGTTGAGAGTTTCTCAGTGAGAAATACTCCCGTGACTTCTCCAAATTTCCCACCGGTACAATAGAAAATATACACTTAATTTTCTCAAAAGCGCCGAATCCCGCCGAGCTTTTCACAATCCTTTAGGGCCAAACCCCTCTCAACCCTAGGAACTCCACCTCCTTTGTAAGTGTGCTAACACAAACAAGTGTCCACCACCAAAGTGCATGTGTGTTAGCTTTTCACAAACATTTTCACCAAAGGAGTTAGGTTAGCACTTTACTAGATCCTAATGCATATGCTCAAGATATGGACCTAGTAGCACTTGATTCGAGAGATAACCGTGATTTCCCCTCTTGATAGTCGGCTATCTATACTAAATCCGGACAATCACTTCTCTACTCAACTTAGACCGGCAAAAGTAAAATCCTATGTTTATAGCTTTGCCTTGATCACTTTACTCTATGTCTATCACCATGATCTCCACTTCATGCTTCATCCCTTGTGATCATGTGGCCACCTTTCCATGCCACCTTGCTCCTTCATCACATGTGTTGCCATGCCTATCTCAATTCACTTAAACACAAGGCATTAGCAACTTGGTGTCATTAATTACCAATACCAAACTTGGGCTTTCAATCTCCCATGGCTTGGCTAGAGACCTCACCGACGGCGTGCATGTTACCGGTCGTCCTCATTCTCTGTTCTGTTTGACCGACATGTGGGTCTCGTGTGTTAGTCTCTCTCTTTTCCCTCCCTTTTTGTTTATTCAAAATTATATTTTTGCCCAACTTGCAAAAAATCATATCTTCTGCTCTAGGACTCCAAATCTGGTGATTCAATTTTTTTGGTATTCTCTAAGATGTGTAATTTTCAATAAAAATATACTTTATGCCATGTTTTATGCAAAAATAATTAGTTATTAATTATGCCCTTTATTCATGGTTAAATGAGAAGAAATTCATATCTCTGTGTATATAGCTTAAAATGCCATGAAAAATTTATGATATGCTTTGGGTGGTATGAGTAAGCTCTGGTGTAAATTTCATGAGTTTTTAGTACTATATTATATATTTATGAATTGTACTTGTTTAATTGAATAAGTGTTTGTATGATTTTTCATAATTTATTTATGAGTCCTTTTGTGATGAGTTTTGGTGAATGTTATTCTTGTGGTAGGTTAATGCCAAGAATAATCTGAAATTTGTTGTTTCATACTTGTCAATAGAAGTTCCCTATTTACGAATAAATACACCTTGTCATCTGTTAATTTGAATATCTCAAATTCTGTATGTCCAATTGCCTTGAAATTTGTAAAGTAGTTCTTAGTTCATATGCTTATGCTCCTGTAATTTTTGTAGATTTTTCTGAGCATCTTAAGTAATATCTCTTATTTATGCTTTAGTCAATAAACAATTTAATAATTGTAATTTATTGAATGTTTGGAAATAGCAAGTTACTTTTTGGTAGTCTCATGATATGTATATCATGTTAATTCACTTGTTTTGCTCTAATCATGTTTTTGCTCTGTCATTAAATAATTAAGTTAGGGGTTGATGTCCTTTTAAGACAGCAATGAGTAACTTTACTAATTACCCCTTGCTAATGATGTTTTCTGGAAGACTTGTTTATACCAAAGTTGTAGAGAACTTGTTGATATAACTGCTGTTAAAATTTGGTGGCATTTGGCCATGTAGTTTAGGAGTTGTTGCTGCTTTAAGTTAGAATGCAGAAGTATGTGTTTTCTGTTATTCTGAACCTAGCTATGATAATGTGCTTGTTTGAATGTCTTACTGCTTGAATCATGCCTTGATGTCTAAAAGTGATATGTGGGCAATTTTATATGATTTCCAGATTGTCTTGTATCAAGTCTTTTGGTTTAGTGGATCTTTAGTTACGATCTATATTTCTGAGCTGCTGTGTTGTCCTGATATGAGTAGTTGCTCTTGTGTAGAATAGCTTAGGGTTTGTTTGGTTTTGTGATGTTAGTATTTTGTTTAGAACTGGGGTTTACTCAGTAAATGAGTGTTCAGTGATGTTAGTTGTGTAATCCTTATGTTAAGCATCCATCATGTCCCTCCTATGCATACTTGTTCTCTTGCTCAATGCATGTGCATGCAATAGGTGCATCGGAAGGCGGGGCATTCCTTGAGATCGAAAGGGTGTAACCAAAGGACCAGGAGGCCAAATAGGAGTCGAAGGTCCAGCCAGCAGATCCCGGGGAGCCCAAAGAGGTGATGGAGTGTCTGTGTCACGAGCCCTCCATGTTCGTGAAAGGCAAACCCCGGAGCATTAGGAGTCTCCTAACTATTTTACCAAAGCTTGAGTTAATATTTATGCCTATATCTATTGTTGCATTAAGTATAGGAGTTGGTATGAAACCCTTGCTACATATATACCATACCCTTGTCTATATATATTATCCTACCTTCTTTGTATAGTCAAGATCGAGTAGCAGCTTAGCCATGCTTTAACCGATAGAAGTCAGGTGATATCCTGTCACCAGCGAGCTTTAGGGTGTCATGTTGGGTCATGGTTGGCTATATTTTGCTATCATGGAAAAGAACCTTAAATTAATGAACTAAGACCGGACAGAGTTTTATATGGTGATAGCAACTCTGTCTGTGTCGTTTAAGGACCGATTCGCTGTACGTCTCTTGTCATGTTGAACGCATGCCTGACACTTAGTTGGCTGGATAAGTCGTTCCGACTGCGAAGCCGAGTAGTACAACTCAGGTCGGAGGCCGGCAAGTATAAAGTGTGCACTACCGAAGGAAGTGCAGTGTGCTGGGGGCCATTGGTGTAAGACTAAGGGCAGGTGATTTGAAAGTCCTGATCGTTCTAGCGGAGTGGCAGCCCTAGGAGTACGGCGCTGATCGGGACCGTGATTTCTGAGTTGTACCATAGGTGACATATTTGCTCTTTGATGGGGGAAGCATGGGTGAGTGCTAGGAATAACCCTCCAGCTATATAGGAATAGATTCAAATTGTTGTCTCTCTCAGATAGTGAGAACTTGGCAGAGCAGCGACAACGTAGATTTCACTAAGCAACTTAATGGTTCTATGATGATGTTGATCATGATTACAAACCTTGATAAACCTGATATGGTTATTATTGATTGCCTTAATCAAGTGACTGTTGAGTACAAGTGCTAATCTAGTGGATAGGTTAATGAATTATATATTAACTTGATGCTTAAGAATTGGTTACATCTCTAAGTCAGCTTTTATGCAAAAATATTGTCAAGCAAGCTCCACTTATATACTAGCCTTGCATACTTTTTGGTGTCATTTATTTTTGTTAGACGAGTAAGTCGTAGCTGAGTACATCCTCGTACTCAAGGTTTATTCCCACCTATTGCAGATAACACGTTCTATGACGGGTGCTGCAAGGTCTGTCTTCTTCCTGCTGGGGTCCTTGGGATGGGGACTAAACCGTTGGACACGGTTCTCTCAGTCATCTTACCTGACTTGCTTTTGTGGATGTGATCCGACACATGTTGTATTAATGATAACTTGCGAACTTGTTGTCAAAACTATGTTGCTTCCGCTACCTATGAACTTAGTTTGTAATAACTTAAGTGAACTCCGATGTTTGTAATCTTTGGCAAGCTATGTGTGAACTGATGTAGTAGATGATGTATTATGCTGAACTTATTACGATCTTGGTATGTTGCTCAGTTGGTTTGAAGTCCCTCTGATTTCAGTTGACTGCCGGGATTATATGGGTTCAAGTCTGAAAACTTGATTGCTCCGGTGATTGTTTTTACAGTTGTGCTCTTATAATTTGCTCGGTTCTATGACAATAATCTATGTAGAATCGTCCTCCCCCTCTTAGGATCCAATCTCTCCCTTATATTTTAAGGTAGGTCATGTATATGGTGCTTTAGGGGAGCTAAGCCGATGCTCTACAGGTGCTAGAATATAGGAAGGTTTTGCAGTGGTTCTCTATGGACCATGGCAATGTCGTGGAGCCAAAGAATCTCTGGATGTCGTCTGCCCTGTTCTAACACAATACGTGTTAGGCTATGTTGGCTTGGACCGGCCCTCCCCAGGTGCGCCTTTCGGATGCTTCTTGGTGGCAAAGTAGGCAAGATCGAGAGGTTGACGTGCGGACCTAGGAGCCCCTGAGCCCCTAGAGGCCACAAAGAAGTTTGTCTTCTTGCTTCGTGCCTCGTGCATGACCATGTTGGTGGAGTGGTTGACAGTACCATGCCCAAGGGGCAGTGCTGGGGAGCTCCCTAAGGCTTGGTGGCTTGGGGCTTACCTTGTTGTGCCCAAGCCTTGGCTAGCACTAGAGGCTAGGAGGGAGCCAAGGATCAGTTCTAGGCTTTCGTTGATCAAGAGCCTAGGGCTCAGGCGAGCCTTCGACTCCTGAGCAGGGAGGCAGACATGCTCAGGCTTGGCTAGATTCCTTGGCGTGAGGATATAACCCCCAAGCCCCAAGCAATCTTGGAGAGGTCGGTCGAGTGGTCTCTCGATCAGAAACCTTTGATCTGGAGGCTTAACATTCTCCTATGTTGGGATCTCATCAGCTCCCCTTGAGGCTATGTCAAGGAATTGTGTGGAGTCTTTACTAAGATTGAGATAAAAGTGTTGTCTAGATTGGTTGTTAAAGGTGGGTTAGACCTACCTATAAGTCTTATTGAATCCATCCCATCATCCCCGGGTTAATCATTTTACGCAAAACGAAGATGAAAGCATAAGTAGGATCGTGGTAGGTGTGGTTCACTCAGTGTGTAGAGTGAATCTGAGCCGCTATCATTTTTTCAAGACATATGTGCCAATGTTTTATTGTTAAAAAATTTGACAGATTTGGGGTATGAAATATGTCACAGCTATGTAGACAGACCCTGAATTTGACAGATTTGGGGTATAAAATCTATCGCAGTTATGTAGACAAACCCTATTGTATATTAGGTGGATAGAAGAATAAGATATTTTTGGGACTAGTCCATGTATATATAAGGTTCCAGGATAGATCTTCACATACAAACTATGCATCGACACAGACAGACTCAATAGAACAGCTCTGTGAAAACAGAAGGGTCAGGTTTCACTTTCGGCTGTGGCGTCCCCATATCACTATTACTGTAATTGAAAAGAAGATGCCAAATCCCAATGCAGTGAACATGAAGAGCAGGACATCTATAGAGTCCTCTGAAACATGTATCAGGCTTGTATCTGTTCGGTTGCTGCATTGTTTCAACACTGGAGGTCCACATAAACCAGTGTTCCCCAGAAAAGAGCTATTGGAAAATGTGGAGAACTGAGATGACTCTGGTATTCGTCCAGCCAACATGTTATAGGACAGATTCAAAGTCGAAAGGAAGTTCAGTGATGCTAGCTCCTCTGGGATCTCACCAGAAAGCTCATTTGAGGAGAGGTCCAATGATTCAAGTTGTTTTAAGCTGCCAAATTGAGCTAGAATTGGCCCTTCTAGAGCATTATGAGACATGTTGAGCCCGAGAAGGAGCACAAGTTCCCCAATGGACTCAGGGATGGTACCGCAGAATGCATTGTCTGAGATATCCATCAGCACAAGGGTCCTCAATATATTCAAGTTGGTCATGTAATTCCCTTTGTATGTTATTGCCGCTGTAAAATGGTATGTTTGCCCATGGTGATATTGATTTTGCATGACTAATGTCTCGTTATCAGATCTGGTCATCATAGACTTGAGCATCTTAAACCATCCTACTGGCAATGTACCAGTGAAGTGGTTTGAAGAGATATCGGCAATTCGCAGTTCTGTAAATGCACATTTGTTTCCGTCTACTGTGTCATATGATGGACCTAGCAGCTGTCCAGTGAACTTGTTAGATTTGAGGACAAGAACTTGAAGTTTAGGAAGTGTGCTAATCCAACATGGGAAAGAGTCACTTATCTGATTGCTTCCAATGTCGAGTATCTCTAGATTCCTGCAAGCACCTAGAGATCTGGGTATTTTCCCCTCAATCCCATTGCCACTTAAATCCATCACCTCGAGTGCACAGCCTTGGCTAATGCTATCAGGTAACTCTCCAACAAGTTTATTTTCTCTTAGACTTAATACCTGAAGTGTGCTGAGATCATTCATTAAACAAGATGGGATTGAACCAGTTAAGTTGTTATTAGAGAGATCAATGAGTTGTAGAGTCCTAACAGCACTACAAATTGACGGTGGAATATTTCCAGAGAGTCTATTTTTGGAGGCCTTAAAAAGGAGAGTACCAATGAGATAGCTAGAGAAATTAAGAGGCAAGGATGAAAACTGGTTGTTCGAGTAATCTAGTGTGAGACTGCCATCTCGTGGTATAGGCATAGGCCCTTCCAAAATGTTGAAACTGACATCAAAGTATTCTATGTGTACAGGAAGCAAAGGGTCAGAGCCAATATCGGGAAACATATTATGTGATATGTTGAAGAGGTGGATGTAAGAGCCATTCCAATTCTCCCATGCCCACCGAGGTATTGGCCCATCGATTTGGTTGTTTGAGAGGTCAAGACCAGTGATGCCTTGGAGATGCTTCAATATGCTGGGGAAACTAGACATTCTGCAAGATGCTAAAAGCAGGAATTCGACTTTAGGGGAGGACGCCAGTGAAGAACTATTTTCTCCATCTACCACTTGCAGTTCATTGTTTGAGAGATTCAAGACAGTTAGATTTTTCATATTTGAGAACAAAGTAGACAGTTGCACCGTGCCTAGAAAATTGTTTGACTGGAGCAGGAGAGTCTGTAGTTGGGTCAAATTTGAGATGTGTGGAGGTATCTCCCCATTGAAGTTGCAATTGTACAGTGCTAATTTTGTCAATTCCCTCAAGTTCCCTATCCAAGAAGGTATCCGTCCAGATAGACCACAGTAAAAGAATTTGAGAACTCTGAGAGAAGTCAGGTTTGAGATCCACGACGGCATGGACCCAACTAGCTGTAACCCAGACACCTCAAGCAATTCCAAGGATTTGAGCTCACCTATCGAAGAGGGCAGTACTCCAGAAAAGCCACGTGCACCAAGGCCCAACATATTTAGAGACTTGAGGTTGCCTATGGAACTTGGAATTGTACCTGAGAAGTTGGTGTTGTTGACAAACAGATTCTCCATGTTGGTGTCCTGCGTGAAATAAGTTGGCAGAACACCAGAGATCCCAAGATTTCCAGAGAGGTCAAGTGTTTGTAACTTCTTGTGTAGGAATATGATGGGAGGGAACCATCCATCAAACTTATTTGTCGAAAGCTGAAGAACTGTTAGGTTGGAGAAGCCAGCCAAGAACTCTGGCACTGAACCAGACAAGTGATTATAATGAAGATCGATCACTCTGAGAAACTCCAATGCCGAGAAGGATTTACATATGGAACCTGACAGCGAGCAGTATGGTAAGCTGAGAACCTGAAGCTTAGGAGTGAATTTGGCCACGTCGTGACACCATCGCGGCCCGTTGCCGGACAGGTCCGCCGTGCCCAAACGGAGCTCCTCCAGGTTCGTGAGATTCTCAAGTAGAGTGTCAAGGTTTGCCGCCGAAAGCTGCCAAATGGAGTCCGAGGTGTAGTGAATTTCGCTGTTTTTGTCGTCGAAATCAACGACCCAGAACCTCGTTGAGAGATCAAGATGAACCAGGTTCTTGAGGCGACTGATGCCAGACGGCACCGAGCCTGCCAAGTTGGTGTCGGAGAGGTCAAGGTGGGTGAGAGCGGTGAGCCGCTCGAACCCGGCGGATGGGAGCTGGGACATGTTGAAGTCGTTGCCGGAGAGGTCGAGGTGGGTGAGCGAGGTCAGGCCGAACAGAGCTGGGTCAAGGCCGCCGCCAGCTTGCAGCTGCCGGCCGCGCAAGTCGAGGCTGGTTACACGTCCATCTGCGTTGCCACAGCTGACGCCTTCCCAGCTGCAGCAGTCCGTGCCGGCGACCCATGACCGGAAGGTGGTGGAATCGCCGCCGGCGCCGGTTGTGTTGAAGGAGTGCTTCAGACGGAGGAGCGAGGAGGCCTGCCCCCGCTGGCAGGGAACCAGGGGTGTGGACGACATAGAGTTGGTGTGTGTCGTCGTCACAGCAAGCGTGTATATGATGTGGATTTGTAGGAGAAGGAGAAGCATGGCTGAAAATGGTTGGAGCAGCTGATGCGGATGTCTAGCGGAGGATGAAGTGTTGCTTGGTTCTTGTGGCGTATATATAGAGAGAGACCAATCTACCTACAGCCTACACTATGTTTTCACACGTAATAGTAGCACTACAAATTGAAATTGCCAAGTAACCAAGTCATGAAACATGTCCATCAACAGTTGTCCATGTAATAATTGAGAAGGGTGTGAACATTTTCTTTTTATCCGTTGTTTTTACTTCCCGATAAGTCAAATGTAGTCAATTTTGACTAAATATATATAACTATATTGTTTATAGTACATTATTAGTATCATTAGATATATTGTTGAATCTATTTTCATAATACTTATTTGGAGATATAAATATACTAGTATTTTTATAAATTTAGTAAAATTTAAAAAAGTTTGACTAGCATATACTTCCCATAGCAACGGATTTTACAGGACAGAGGGAGTAAATAGTTGAACAGGTAAGTCTTCGCATAAAAAAAAAGAACAGGTAAGTTATGTCGCAAGTTGTATTACAACAACTCTGTCGTCAGAACCCAGAACAAATTATATTATTGGCTTGCCACTGAACTATTTTTATTCTTTATGCATACTTTATATAATTATTAGTTTACTCATCACTTGAGGTAATTTTGTGTCCTCATGTTTTTACAGTCTAAAGAAAACCAATTGTTTGAAGCATCAATTTGCCAAAAGAACAAGGGAATCCAAAGGAACACTGTCGAGTCAAAAGAAGGAAAAGAACAAGGAATCTAAAGGAATAGTGGAAACGTATGGAAAGAATTTTGCCTATAACAATGAGTCTTCATCTTTTTGTGTTTCAAGTTTACACATCATATTAACTGAATGATTACCTCTTCGAAGGTTTTTTTCCGCGTCGTCTTTATCTTCTTCTCCCCCATGCCGCTGTGTGGCTCATAGTTTAATTGGCGTTGGCTCCTGGGCCTTGGCCCATGTCCTGGTAATCCGCGTCAGCTGTGGCCAACTTTGGTAAATGAAAATTTACAAATTGTGATCAAAGATGGTATACTATTTTATCTAAAAAAAAGACCAAAGATAATTTTTAATTGAAGAAAAGAGAATAGCGGACAAAATCTTAGCACATGTATAATATAAGCACATATTTCAACATTTAAGCTTGCTAAAAAATCACCATTATCTTGGATGTGCTCACAAAAGGAGGTTAACAGCAGAGGCCACCATTACACAGTATCTAGCTCAATATAATAAGAGTACAGCAAAGTAGGATATTAATCAATAGAACACAGTTACATATTTTCATCAAAATTTAACTTTCTAGCAGACAAGGAGGACATTGCGGCATCTTCCTGAATTCCAAGTAAAAGATTTGTAAATCCTCCTTGCATGTAAGGTGCAGAAGCATATCCATATTTGAACAAAGGAGAAGGCATGGTTGAATCATTGGTGAAGTTTGACATAGCACTAGTACCACCACTACCACCAGCATAAGGGTCCTGTGCATAGATATGAAACTGTTCGTAACAATATCCTGTTAGTGAATAAATACGAAAAGGAATAATGAGTCAAATTGATGACTTACAATTAATTGGTTCGGATCATCACTTGCATTTCTATTTTCTGTAGCCTGATTTGTATTTTCTGTACACAAAAAATTAAATATGAAAAAATTACTACAGAAGTAGCAATGCTGGAAATAAAAAAAACTAAAAAAAGATTTGATCATTGTACCTTTCTTCTTAGCAGTTTTCTTCTTTTTCCCTGAATTTATTTCAAGTACGTTTGTGGTCTGTTTTTTCTTTGGTCCTTTTACTACTCGTGAAATTTTAAACAATATTCTGCCTTTTAATGGGTCTGTTGCACAATTAGCCTCATCGGATTTCTGTTTCAGCTTGCTCAAAGAAGCATCTGCTTCCAAATCCAATTTTTGCATGCCTTTTCCCAAATCATAAAGAAGTTCTTTTGATTGTGAACACTTCAATGTTGTGGATGTCGCCATTCATGATATACATATGCAGCCCACGTTTTGTTACTTTCTGTCACACTTTCTTGTTTGTCAATGTAGAATTCTCTTTTTGCATATTTTGTCCATCTTGCCAATATATATTGCGGTGGCAAAATAAAAACATTATTTGCAGTTAAGACTTTTAGGGTGTGCTTGCACAATATACCTGTAAGATAAATAGTCAATTTACATCCATTCATATTATATTAGAAACTTATAGTAATTGAAAAATGTGTGTACATACCTATACATTCAAACTTTCTGCAAGAATATGTAATGGTCATATCTACAATGTTAAAATGAACTGTTGCTCCATGATTAGAGTGCATATGTGTAACCTCGTATGTCAAGATTGACCCATCAGCTTGATCAATTTCCATGAGAATAAAAATTGTTCTTTAAACACTTCCTCAAACTCCGAGTACATCCTTCTTGTATATGATTCAGCCACAGTCTTTAACAAGGGTAAATTTCGGATGCTTGTAAGTGAGGTTTTTCTGTGTGAGTTAAAATCTGCATCTAATTCATTTTCACGAGGACTGGCGGAAACCTTATCACATTCTGCATGGAGTTCTGAAAGTCCAAGACTCCTCCAAAATCTTTTCTTAAATACATTATTCATACCTTCGCTCCTTTGAGTCAAGTTCATGTCAGTTGTAAAAGGGTCATGGTAGACAGCAGCCCACTTTTTTCTCAAATCATATAAATTTTTCCTCCATTGATTATGTAACACCCTAAAAATTGTTTTCTCGGAAATAGAGCTTAAATGATTTATTTATGAATTTTTGTGCTCATGAAACATAGGAAAATAATAATTTTCATTTAATTAAAAATTTATCATAGGATTAGAAATATGGTTGTGCATTCATGCTGGAAAATTCATTTTTATTGTGACGAGTGATTTGACCAAAGTTCAAAATTGTTTCAAACTGATTTGAAAAGGGTTTGGAAATAACAGAAAAAAAAGAAAGGAGGAAGCCACTCCCTGGAAACAGGCCGCAGCCCAGCGTCCCCTCATTTCTTTTCCCCTTGGGAAGCCAAGCGCCCTTTTTCCACCCACCCCCCCCCCCCCCGGCCCATTTCTTTCCCCTGGCTCAGCAGAACGGCAGCAGCGCCCCAGCCCAAGCCAGCCCGCGCCTTTCCCCTTCCCCTCTCATTCTTTCACTGACTCGCAGACCCCACGTCTAGAGTCGCTGACGGCTTGGCCCCGCTTGTCAGTGTCTTCCCTTTCCCTTTCTTTCTCCTTCCTCGCGCCGTGGCCGACCTGGAGTCTCTGTTCGTGGAAGCCGTGCGGTAAATCCCGGATTCCGTGGGATTTGGCTCAATCTTGTAACCTATAAAGGTCCAGGACTCGTCTACACTTTTGTTTTCCCCTCCTAAGCATCGCTCGAGCCCTAGCAACTGTTGCCGCCAGATTTGAAGCCCGCCGTCGAGTTACATCACACCACCACCACTGTCCACGCTCGGTGTCGTCCCGTGGCCGCCGAGAATCCTTGGACGAACCCCTAGACAAGGTATTGAACCCACCCGCACCATCTCCTTCCAACTTAACCTCCACGGTGTTGCTCACTACCTTGTCGGACTTGGACAGGATCTTGTTGCCGCCATTCTGTGCCGCCGACCATCTCCAAGTCTTCCCCGACCCTAAAAATCGCCTAGGTGAGTTCGCCGTGACCTAAGCTTTGTCCCGGTGGTTTTCTTTCGTTTTTTGGTGCCCTGAATCGCTAGAACGGAGAGCGCCGCCGGGTACTTCGACGCCGGCAATGGCGCCGCCGTGCCGGAGTCCCGCAGCCGGCCGTCGTGAAGGTCAGATCGTCCCTACACCGTTCGATCTGTGATGCATGGCTCAGATTAAAACATACCGTTTCGGCCGCCACTTTTGCTAAAGAGTCCCCGGAATTATTTAGAAATAAACCCGCGGTCCCTGGCGCCTTTGCGAGATTACTCTTTGCTGTTTCAAAGGCGTATTCTGTGATGGTTTAAAAGAAAATACGTTTTCAGTAATTACTAAATTGCCACTGAGATTCTATAGGCCATAAAATGCTCGATTCAAGTCCGATTTGATCCATTCAAATTTCGTTAGATTCGTATTTACGAGCTCTACATGTTAGTAAAATGGTTTTCTCAGTTTGAAACTTTTAAATTTCGTGACTTTAATTAATTAATTACTTTTCTATATAAAATCTTAGAAAATTCATATCTTCTCCGTTTCAACTCCGATTTTCGTGATCTTTACATATGTGAGATCATAGCGATGCGTAGAATCATTTTATAAGCCTTTCATACTGTTTTTATATGATTGGTGTATTGTTCTAATTGTAGTCTTGTTTGCTTCGTGTATGTTTTGTTCGATTGTTTGTGTGATCGACGATCGAGTTTAGACGGTGAGCAATACTTCAGTGATCAAGATCAGAGCCTTGGACAACTAGCACGATCAACACAAGCATTTGGATAAAGGCAAGTATAGCATTTGGATTTTATTTCTGTGACCATGATCTTGTGACTAGATTAATGTTAAGTAATAAACGATAAAAATGACTTTTTAGCAACTTGATGATTTGTCTGTACGTGATCACCCGGGACAACAGTGCAACCATGAGGGCTATAATGGCTCTGGCTTTAGTTAAGTATGAGTAACTTTTCTAGCTCGTTAGCAGTTACCCGTGTGGCGCAATTGGGGAATAGTAGACCGTGGATTCCTGCGGGTGAATCACATGGACTGACTAATGAAACCTAGCGGCCCTAACTTGTTAGACGAACTTTTGAAAGACTTCATAGTGATCCCTGTCGACCTCCCTAGGAAGGGGGTTAAGAGATTAGCTACCTCGGGTGAAAGGGTAAATCATGACTCATGGGTAAAGATGTACAACCTCTGCAGAGTGTTAAAAACTAGTATACTAGCCGAGCTCACAGTTAGGAGCGGCCTTGGGGACATCTACATTAAGGGTGATGATTCTTGTGTGTTAAATATGCTCATTGTTTATTGTTTAATGCTCTACATTATTTATGTCACGTTGATCATGAGATTGTGGGAGTTATACAATCTAGTTGCTATACTTGTGGAGTTCGATATGGACTCACTCTTGCTATTTCCCCACACCCCTCAGGAGGAGTTTAGGCTTGTGATCAACCAGTCAGTTGGATCCTGTAGAGAGAAGTTAATACCCGAAGTTTGGAGTTGTTTATCCGCTGTTTGCTATCAAAGGTTATCTCTTTTATACTAAGTACATTATATATTTATGCATTGTCTTTTGATATTACCCTTATTTGTAGCTATATGTGAGATTTGACTTCTAAAACTCACATATGGTGCATATCTGATTTTGTCCTTAAAATCGGGTATTACAGATTACCCTCAAACTTATATTTAGACAATAATTTATTTCACTTCTGGATGAAAACTTTTTCAGATCTGTCTTCGTAGACACATCTCTTAAAATCTGGTAGAAACTTATCAGGATGCTTATGAATTACATGCCCTAAATATTTAGTTGCATTAACATATATGTAAAACAAACAAAGGCGATGGCTAGTACTTTTAAATACATAAGCAATTGATCTGCATCTTGATCGGTGAAAATTATGCTTGGATGCTTGCCTGACATGGGTTTTAGGAATGTTTCAAAGAGCCAAACAAATGATTCAATAGTCTCGTTAAATATCAGTGCAGCCCCAAAAATTATTGTTGGCTTGTGATGGTTTGTTCCAAGATTGGAGCAAAAGGCATTTCAGACTTATTAGTCTGAAATGTGGTGCCCAATGACATAGCATCAAAGTATGCATAATCCATGATAGATTGACCATCTGTCCAAAAGAAATTAGCTATTCGACCATCTTCCTCATCTATTTCAACCGCATAAAAGATGTAGGATCCTCTATTTGCTTATTCTTCAAGTATTCTAGCAATGTTTGCGCACCATTAGATTCTAAGTACTTCTTGTGCTCACGACCAATTGCATTATTGCAGTCCATCCTTGATAATGGCACTTTGTCAACTCCTTCGTAGAACTCTTTCATGAACTCATACACCTAGGCTGACTTCATCCCGGCTTCCCTTATGTGACCAATTAGTATTCTGTCTGCTTCTGTAACATGTCTTTGGGACTTCAACTTGTGCAACTTATTTAAACTAGCAAGATAATGATTGTGATCAAGTACAACCTTCTGCATTTTCCAAATTCCGTCTTTACTAGCACTAAACTAAACACGAGCATCACAACCGGCCTGTCCTTGTAATGTCTTTTGTTGATGACTGGTTTCTATGTCCTTCATTGCTGCAAACTATTTTTTTATATAGTTTTATCTTCTCGGCGAGCTGAATGACTCTTTCTAATATGGAACCCAACATAGGTATTGTACATCTCGTAAGCTTTCTCCTCTGAATCGAAAACCATACCAACTTCAGAAATAATTAAAGTTTCTCCAGTTTTATCAACCTTCTATTATAAAATAGAGTGACAATTAAAGTTACATATATAACCATTAATTCACATTGCGAAATTTTTACATGTTTAACAATCAACCGACATCACATACCTGATCTGCTTGTTGTGCCACGAGTTCGGGTAACTCATGAGATTCTGTGACAACGGACGTTAACACAGGCAAGATAATTACAGTCATGTTTTCCTGCACACAAAAAAACACATATTCAACTGTTCTAACTACACCATTCAAGAAAGTATAGTGATCTATTTGTACCTGCGGTGCATCCTTATGACTATTATACGAGGAATTCACTTTGGCCACAGGGTCATCGCCAAACATCAACAATAGTAGCACCATCTTCGGCAGCGTTTGCCTTCGCATGGCACTGGTTAATGCAATCGATGGCCTGGTGCCTGGATGTCGATTTAGCTGCTGCATGCCACCGGTCTCCTGCGTGCTTGGATGTCTTCGATTGATTTTTGTTTTGTCAGCTACGCGTGGTGACGGCGGTGGTGTTGCGTTGCTGTGACTACGGCCTTTTCCCATCTAATCTACTACGATCAAAGATGTCGAGCGGCCCCCACACGAGCCATATTGAGCCAATGGGTGTGTTGGCTTGTATTGTGACTGAGCCGTGGCTTCGTATATATTCCCTCTATCCCGAAAGTTTCAACTCCTAAAATCCATGTTAGTCGAATTTTTTTAACTTTGACTAACTTTATAGAAAAGTGTATCAATATCTATGACATGAAATGAGTATCTTCTGAAAATATATTCTATAATTTGGTACTATAAATCTTAGCGTTTTTTCTACAAATTTAGTTAAAGTTTTAAAAGTTTGACTTAAAATAACCCTAGAAGTTGTAACTTTCATGGACAGAGGAGTGCGGGAGCCTCGAGGGCTGAGCGAGGCAATTAAAAAAAATCCACGTGTCCTGCATATCCGCACAGTATACAGCGTAGGGATCATCCCTACCCCTTTTTTTCCGACATAATGCCACTTGCCACACATGCATGCCACGACGACACGGAACAAAACAAGCTTGTACATGCACACACAAGAAGATAGATGCCCGCAAAGCTCTCGTAGCCTCATATTCTCAGGCGCCATCTCTTGCACTGAGTTTAATTACTGCCGTTTACATTTCTCTCAAGTCACAACACAAACCACGTACCATCATCAATCTCTAAATGGTCCACGCAACGAAAACAGTAATAATGGCCCAACGTAGTAACAGCATCGTCGCAGAGCTCACCGTCGTCGTCGCCCTCATGACCGTGGCTGCTGCTTTTGTACCAGCAGCAACCATGTCCATCGCCGCTACTGGCGGCATGCAGAAGGAGGCGAACCTGGTACCTGCAGGAGGCGCAGAATACTCTACGGAGGGCAGTGCCAGCACCTTCGGCATGCAGAAGGATCAAGAGACCAGAGGCAACAAGGAGGCAACCCTCGGTGAATCTATTGGATTGGGCAAGAATGCCATCTATGGGTAAATCATTGTATTAGTCTGCGTCAGAAGGTATGAAAATAATGCGGATGCGCTGAATCAATCTCAACTGAGATGATGACAATAAGTCACCAGTAGGAAACAAAAGGGGGTACCACAAGCACTTGTTGCAAATGTAACATTAATTTGTTCTCTAATCATTGTAATGATTTGTGCAATTAGCTTATCCAAAATGTGGGCAGAGGATGGTAGAATAAAAAAGACGGAATGAAGCCAATCAAATTAAGAGTTGCTGCTATTATTGATCAAGGTCTTTAGCATTTCCTGAAATGCATTATTGCGCGTTCAGTTTTGACGTATACCCACGTACGTAGAAACAATGTTATCTGCTGTATTTTCTCAAAATAGATTTGGTAGACGGAATTAAATGTAAGATGAGGCATAAAGAGCGTAGAGGGAATTAAATGTAAAAAAGACTGTTGTTGATGATGATACTAGTTTGTTGTGAGAGAAAGATATTGTTCCATTACAGAGAATATTAGAAAGAGAAACCTGGCAATTTTGGAGACACGTTCCAAGGTCAATTCCAATGATCATATATATGTTCACAAATGTTGAAATGAATGTTAACAAAAGTGGAGATCAAAATTAAAATACTTCTATATATCGATTAAATGTATGCAACAGAGCAAGAGCTTAAGAAATTTAACTTCGTTGTTATAATGTCTGTCTCTCTCCATTAATTTTTATAGCATCTATGTAAAAGATTTTCATATATGCTTCAGAAATCCATGTGCAACCAGATATCCTTAAGCTAAGGTCCCACATGTCATTGAGATGGAGAGATAGATGCTATAGTACTAAAGGCATTTGCACATATATAGGCCAAGGGTGTCTAGAGTTTCCAAAAGGAAAAAGTTCATATTATATCCCTGAACTTTTGGGAAAGTTTGTTTTTTCTTTCTTAACTCTAAAACCGGACGGAACACCTCTCTCAACTTTTAAAACTGTTCATCTTGTCTCCTGGCCTGTTATAAGCAGTTTTAAAGGTGGCTTTGTCTTTTTTTTATTTATTTCGTCTAAATCTTTGAAAAATTATAGTAAATCACAAAAAAACATTGTTGAACTTCATATGAGTAGATCTACACAGTGAACATATAATATAGTATGTTTAGTATAAAATTTTTACTATAGTTTTATATCTATCCTTTTCTCTAATTAAATAAAATAATTCATAGCTGTAGTTTCTATGGTTCAATTGTTGTGAAATTTTTATGATGAACTAACTATTATATGTTTAAACTATAGTAAAAATTTCATACTCACTGGATCATGTATAACTTAGTTTTATATTTTATTTAGGTTTATGCTTGTTAAATATAAATAAATCTATAACTAAACTATATATGATCTAATGATTATGAAATTTTTATTACAGTTCAATCTTGTCATAATTAGCCCACCATAAAATTTTCTTTATAATTAGACCATAGAAATTGCAGCTGTTAATCATTCCAATTAATTACAGAAAACATAGATATAAAGCCTTAACAAAAACTTTGTACTAAAGCATATTGTATTATATGTTCACATGTAGATCTATTCACATGAATTTCAAAAAATAATTTTTCTATTTTATAGTTTTTCTATGATTTATTATGATTTTTTTTAAAGATTCAACCGAAATAAATAAAAAAGAAAAAGACAAAAACGCCTTCAAAAGTGCTATAACAAGGTTAGGGAGGTAAGATGAATGGTTTTAAAGGTTGAGATAGATGCTTTACCTAGTTTTGGAGTTTAGGGAGGAAAACTGGACTTCGCGAAAATTCAGAGAGGTAATGTAGATTTTTTCCTTTCCAAAATAGTATTGATATAGTTTCCAATCCACAAAAGCCAATTAAAGTGGATACATATTCACTTTGAGTGGTGGTGCTGTCTGTCTCTTAGAGGTCTTGTAAGCAGACAATACTTACAAAGTCCACAATTGAGGCAGAGCTTACAGCTTTGGATACAGGCTCTACTGAGGCTGAGTGGTTAAAAGATATGTTGATGGACTGGCCTTTGGTTGAGAAACCAATTCCTCCTATTCTTATAAATTGTGATAATCAAACAGTGATCACAAAGGTAAAGAATAGTGAGGATAATGGGAAAAAGTCCAGCAAACATATAAAGCGTAGACTGAAGTCTGTCAATAAATTAAGGAGCTCCGGAGTAATAGCTGTGGACTACATCTAGACAGCTAAAAACCTACCAGATCCCTTTACAAAGGGACTATCACACACCGTGATTGACAACGCATTGAAGGAGATGGGATTGAGACCCATGTGAGTTAACCTCACCAGTAACCCAACCTATGTGATCGGAGATCCCGTGAATTAGGACCTGGGAAGAATAAGTTGTTGGTTAATGGGAGAGTACAACTGTTTTCATTTGACCCACTCTGTTGGAGATGCAGTACTCTCATTTCTGTAAGGCAGATTGACTTTGTCTTAAGTGTTCTGAGGCTTTATAACAAGATACTGTCCTACAAAGTATTCTTATAAAAACACACCTATGTGAGCCTAACTGTTAGTCGCAGCTTATAGGAATTGGGTATTTTTTAATAGGCTCATGAAGTGAGTTAGGAGTATGACTTATACGCTCCACTCGCAGGGTTAGCTATGGCAGCCTAGTACCAGTCAAGACTTCGAGTGAAGCCTATTCACACTAAACTACCAATTCAAAGCCTAGTCCATTGTGCAGTTGCGGATGGGCCTATCTTGTTGTTCTAGGTGGATGTTCAACCTTAACCGGTCTCCACTGAATAACTGGTATATTAACAGTACTGTGGTATAGGGAGTATGACTCGTGTGCCCTTGGGATGTGGTGGGGGATTATTAGATGTTTTGGGCCATGGGCCAAACAATTCTAAATAAATCCCAAAGGCCCACTCATACATGCATGTATATATGGAAAGTTGGGGGACTTTAGTCCCACCTTGCTACTTCAAGTGGAGTGAGGCCAACTTAAAAAGTTGAGCATCTCCATCTTGTTGAAGCAATTGGAGAGAGGAAAAGGAAGAACCACATGCGCGCACGCTCGCTCGCATCGCCTCGCCGGGCGGGGCAGGGCCAATGGGCGTGCATGCACGACATGTGCTTGGTAAGCAATTATTCTCGTATTATGGCAAGTGCGTAAACGGCATGTAATGTTTCCATAATACTATGATTGATTGTTTGCCTATTTGTTGCGTCCTTTGCACCAAGAGATTCATCTCTTCCTCGCCACATTACTGCGTCGTCGCCGTCTTCCCCATCCCATCGCCGACGTGCCATCGGTGTCGGGAGAGTAGGCTCTGAAGCCTACGTCTCCTCGCGTCCCTGCATGGGGTAGGGGGCGTGTATCAGGTTTTTGGGAAGCGCCGTCACGACTGCTCACTGGACGTCTTATTCCCCACTACGCCCGGTGTTCGCCGATCTCCATGAACGGTCTTCGTCTTCTTCCTTCGCACCGACAACCCCACTGTAAGGATGTCTATCCTCTCTCTGTTGTTCGGTTTTATATCATTTCTATTGCTAGCACTAGATCCCGTGAACTTAATTCAAATCGTACTGCTAGTTTTGATTCATATATCTGTGATACATGTCATTAGTCTTTTTCTTGTTGTCGAAATTAATTTATGCATCACTAAATTGCTTTTATTTTCAACAATCTAAAAACCTGATAGGCATTTAGCGATGACTAAAGGATATACTGATGCGATGAAACCGGAGAAGTTCACTAGTGTGAAATTCATGAGATGGCAGATGAGGGCCCAGTTGTGGCTCACGGCTATGGACGTGTTTTGGATCGTGGATAATCCTCCCGCACTACCTCTCGGATCTGAGAAAGAGGTGCAGGAATTTACTGCGGCTACGATGATTTTCGTTGGATGCGTTCTTAGCATTCTCTCTGACCAGTTGTGTGATGTTTACATGAACATCAAAAGTGCTGCTGAACTGTGGGAGACACTTGAACATAAACTCGGTGCTGCATACGCTGGGCACGCGTTGTATGTGATGGAGAAGTACCACGACTTCAAAATGGTTGAAAAACGTTCAGTCATGGAACAGGCTCATGAGTTCTAACTTATTGTGAGAGAACTTGAACAACTCGGACACGTCTTGCCCGACAAGTTTGTGGCTGGTGGTATTGTTGCCAAATTGCCTCTGTCATGGAGAATCTTTGCCACCGCTCTGAAACATAAAAGACAGAAGATCTCAGTTGAGGATCTATTGGCTGGTCTTGATGTTGAAGAGTAGGCTCGGGCAAAGGATGCTCCACCAAAAGCTCTAGAACAGTCTAGTACTATTGTGATGTAGCATGCTGGCAAGAACAAGCAGAAGGCTATTCAGACTACTCAGTTCAAGAAGAAGAAGATGAACATGGATGAAGTTGTGTGCTTCGTTTGCGGTGAGAATGAACACTTCGCCAAGAAGTGCAAGAACCGCAAAGGCAAGAAGAATCAGCAGGGGCAGAAATCTGCCAACATGACTATTGGCGATCCTAGCGGATCTGGGTATGGTAATTATTTACCTAGTGTATTTTCTGTATTTCAATCTAATTATTGGTGGATTGATACAGGAGCCAATATTCATGTTTGTACTGATATCTCTATGTTTTCATCTTACCAGATCACACGAGGTTCAACCATCATGATGGAGAACGGCTCGCATGCTTCTGTTCTTGGTATTGGTTCAGTCGATCTAAAGTTCACTTCGGGAAAGATCGTGTGGCTTAAGAACATGCAGCATGCACCCTCAAAAAAGAAAAATCTCGTTAGTGGATCCCTCTTTTGTCGAGATGGGTTCCAGCTGGTGTTTGAGTCAAATAAAGTACTCGTCTCGAGGTATGGCCAATTCATTGGCAAAGGCTACGAGAGCGGAGGCTTGTTCTGCTTTTCACTCTCTGATTTCTGTAATAAAGTTGTGAACCATGTGTGTGATTCAAACAACTCAGTGGGTGATATATGACATTCACATTTGTGTCACATTAATTTTGGTTGTATAATGCGTTTATCCAGTATGAGTTTAATTCTGAACTTTTCTATTATCAAAGGCTCTAAATGTCAAGCATGTGTGCAAGCGAAGCAACCTCGTAAGCCTCACAAGGCTGTAGACGAGAGGTGCACGTTATTACTAGAGCTCATACATTCTGATATTTGTGAAATAAATGGTGTGTTGATAAAAGGAGAAAAAAGATACTTCATGACTTTAATTGATGATGCAACTAAATATTGCTATGTGTTTCTTCTAAAAACTAAAGATGAGGCGTTTGAATGTTTTAAGACTTATAAGGCTGAGGTAGAGAACCAATTAGAAAAAAAATCAAGCGTGTTAGGTCTGATCGTGGTGGAGAGTATTTTCCAATGAGTTCGATCTTTTCTGTGTGGAGAATGGAATAATTCATGAACGGACACCACCATATTCGCTCCAATCTAATGGGGTTGCCGAAAGAAAGAACCGAACGTTAATAGACTTGATGAATGCCATGTTAGGAACATCCAGTATGGCTAAAGCATGGTGGGGGGAGGCTGTTTTAACAGTATGTCATGTTCTAATTAGAGTTTCAACTAAGAATAGTGAAGTTACTCCGTATGAAGGATGGAAAGGAAGGAAACCATCACTCTATTACTTGCGTACGTGGGGCTGTTTGGCCATGGTCAGCATACCAGTTAATAAGAAATGCAAGCTTGGACCAAAGACCATTGATTGTATCTTTTTGGGTTATGCACACCATAGCACGGCTTATAAGTTCTTAGCGATAAAATTTGAAGCATCTGATGTTTTAGTTGATACACTTTTGGAGTCACGGGATGTTACTTTCTTTGAGAATATTTTCCCCATGAATGTTGCTTATTCTTTACTGAGTTCGTCTAATGAATTTATTCGTGAGCCCACACCCTCGATAGAGCCAATTATAGACCCAGTTGGTATTGAAGAGGATAATAATATTGTAGCTTCTAGAAGGAGTAAGAGACAAAGGGTTGAAAATCCTTTGGTGACGACTTCATTGTCTATCTCATAGATGATACTCCCACGACCATTCTAGAGGCATATACATCACCAGATGCAAATTATTGGAATCATGCAGTCCGTAGTGAGATGGACTCCATCACTGCAAATGGAACATGGGAGGTAGTAGATAAACCAGTGGGTTGCAGACCAATTGGCTATAAATGGGTATTTAAGAAGAAACTCAGGCCTCATGGTACTATTGAAAAGTACAAGGCAAGGCTTGTTGCTAAAGGTTTTACACAGAAAGACGATGAGGATTTCTTTGATACCTACTCACCTATTGCCAGATTAACTACAATACGAGTGCTATTATCCTTGGCTGCTTCCCATGGACGTGAAGATGGCTTTCCTTAATGGAGAGTTAGAGGAAGAAATTTATATGAATCAACCTGATGGATTTATATATAAGGACAAGAGAGCAAGGTGTGCAGGTTACTCAAATCTTTGTATGGCTTAAAGCAAGCACCAAAGCAGTGGCATGAGAAGTTTGAAAAGACGTTGACCTCTACTGGGTTTGCAATAAATGAAGCCGACACTTGTGTGTATTACCATTATGGTGGGGGCAAAGGAGTAATCTTGTGTTTGTATGTTTACAACATACTAATTTTTAGGATGAGCATCGATGAGATCAATGATGTTAAATCATTCTTATCCCAAAATTTTGACATGAAATATTTGGAAGAAGCCGATGTGATCCTCAATATTAAACTTAATAAGGGTGAGAATGGGATTACTCTTTTGTAGTCTCATTATGTGGAAAAGGTTTTGAACTTTTTTAGTTATATGGATTGCAAACATTCTCCAACACCCTATGATCCTAGTCTAATAATTCGAAAGAATAAAAGGCTAGGAAAGGATCATCTAAGATACTCTCAAATTATTGGCTCATTGATGTATCTAGCTAGTGCAACCCGCCCTGATATTTTATTTGTTGTAAGCAAGTTGAGTAGATTTTCCTCTAATCCAGGAAGTGATCATTGGTGTGGTATTGATCAGGTAATGCGTTACCTAAAAGGTACAATGAGTTATGCAATTCACTATTCAGAGTACCCAGGGGTACTTGAAGGATATAGTGATTCAAACTAGATTTTAGAAGCTAATGAGCATAAGGCCACTAGTGGATACATATTCACTTTGGGTGGTGTTGTTGTCTCTTGGAGGTCTTGTAAGCAGACAATACTTACAAAGTCCACAATGGAGGCAGAGCTTACAGCTTTGATACAGCCTCTACTGAGGCTGAGTGGTTAAGAGATATGTTGATGGACTTGCCTTTGGTTGAGAAACCAATTGTTGCTATTCTCATAAACTATGATAATCAAACAGTGATCACAAAGGTAAAGAATAGTTAGGAAAAATTCTAGCAAACATATAAAGCGTAAACTGAAGTCTGTTAGGAAATTAAGGAGCTCCGGAGTAATAGCGGTGGACTACATCTAGACAGCTAAAAACCTGGCAGATCCCTTTACAAAGAGACTATCACGCACCGTGATTGGCAATGCATCGAAGGAGATGTGATTGAGACCCATGTGAGTTAACCTCAGCAGTAACCCAAGATCGGAGATCCCATGAATTACGACCTGGGAAGAATAAGTTGTTGGTTAATGGGAGAGTACAACCGTTTTCATTTGACCCACTCCATTGGAGATGCAATACTCTCATTTTTGTAAGGCAAGTTAACTTTGTCTTAATGTGTTCTAAGGCTTTATAGCAAAATACTGTCCTACAAAGTATTCTTGTAAGAACACACCTATGTGAGCCCAACTGTTAGTCACAGCTTATAAGAATTGGGTATTCTTTAATAGGCTCATGAAGTGAGTTAAGAGTATGACTTATATGCTCCACTCGCGGGGTTAGCTATGACAGCCTAGTACCAGTCAAGAGTTCAAGTAGCCTATTCGTACCAAACTGCCAATTCAAGGCTTAGTCCATTGTGCAGTTGCGGATGGGCCTATCTTGTTGTTCTAGGTGGATGTTCAACCTTAACCGGTCTCCACTGAATAGCTGATATATTAACAGTGTGGTACAGGAAGTATGACTCGCGTGCCCTTGGGATGTGGTGGGGGATTGTTAGATGTTTTGGGTCATAGGCCAAACAATTCCAAATAAATCTCAAAGGCCCACTCATACATGCATATATATATGGAAAGGTGGGGGACTTTAGTCCCACCTTGCTACTTCAAGTGGAGTGAGGCCAACTTTAAAAGTTGAGCTATCTCCATCTTGTTGAAGCAATTGGGGAGAGAAAAAGTTAGAACCACACGCGCACGCTCACTCGCCCCGCCTCACCGGGCGGGGCCGTGTGGGGCCAATGGGCGCGCATGCACGACATGCGCTTGAATGGTCCGGCGATATTTGGTAAGCAATTATTCTTGTAGTATAGTAAGTGCGTAAACGGCAGATAATGTTTCCATAATACTGTAATTGATTGCTTGCCTATTTGCTGCGTGCGACGCGTGTATAAATATAGGGCGAGACATCGTCCTTTGCACCGAGAGATTCATCTCTTCCTCGCCACATTACTGTGCTGCCGCCGTCTTTCCCATACCGTCGCCGACGTGCCATCCGTGTTGGGAGAGCAGGCTCCGGAGCCTACGTCTCCTCGCGTTCCTGCACGGGGTAGGGGGCGTATCAGGTTTTTGGAAGCGCCGTCGCGACTGCTCGCTGGACATCTTCTTCCCACTACGCCCGGTATTCGCCGATCTCCATCGACTGTCTTCGTCTTCTTCCTTCACGCCGAGTCTTCGTCTTCTTCCTTCGCGCCGACAACGCCACTGTAAGGATGTCTATCCTCTCTCTCTTATTCGGTTTCATATCATTTCTATTGCTAGCACTAGATTCCGTGAAATTGATTAAAATTGTAGTGTTATTACATGTTATTAGTTTTTTTCTTGTTGTTGGAATTCTTGTTGTTGGAATTAATCACTAAAATACTTTTATTTTCAACCGTCATCGCTCCTGCTCGAAGACGACCAGGACGATGGCGTGGGCGCCATGAACGTGCGCACCTCTGAGGGACTTGGCGCGAGACTGACTCACTCGGGGAAGAGAGCCCGATGTAGAAGCCTGAGGTACGGAGGGCTGCTAGGCTGTACTAGGGTTCGCAGTGGGAAAGGACGCGGATGAAGTTGTCGCACGGGGAAGGCAGGGCCATGACTACCGTGATTTTCTAATTTGTACCGAGGAAGTTGTCGCACGGTCCTATCTGCTGGCGTTTTTTTCCTCGCGAGATGGCAGACAGAGCTACGATACTAATAATTTTATATTAAGAATCATTTCTTATTCTTTTTTCTTTTACACTTTTTCACCTATTCTTTATTCTTTTACACTCTTACACCGCCTCTACGTTTATATATTCGTTTACACTCTTTCACCTCTAAGTTTATATATATTCTTACTCTCTTGTACATTTATATCAAAAAAATTTTCTTATTATTTATTTTATTTCGTACCCTTCAACGTGTACATACACCAATCCTTTCTTATTATTTATTTTATTTCATACCCTTCCACGTGTACATACAACAGGGAGTGTCATGGAAATGCATAAAGAGACATAGCGGCGCACAAAACATTTAATTATCACACCAAAAGATGGTTTTATTTTTAGTTATATATACTCCCTCTATATCTACAAAGAAAGTTATTTTGGACAAGGTTTGAGTCAAACGTTGGAAAAATAAACCATGAATAACTTTTAAGTCTTGAGTTTGAAAATGTGAAAACCGTATGAATAGATTTATCTTGAACAATATTTTCATAACAATATACATATATCACTTTTTGACAAATATTTTTAGAGTAAAGTCTATTACCGGTTCCTAAACTTGTTTGGGTATGTCATCCCGGTCCCTAAACTCACAAAACAACCATTTAGGTAAGCCTCGGCATTCGGGTTACCCGATTTTTTTGGGTCGGGTAGTTCGGGTAATTCAAAATTCGGATAATGATAGTTGTTTCCCGATATTAGTCCGAAAAAACACTACCCGCAATTTCAGGTACCCGATAATTCGGGTTCGGGTATTTCCGATTTACCCAAATTTTCAAAAAACAACACACTATACAAAATTTCAATAGCAATTTATATATAATTTCAGCAACAATTTGTATAGAATTTCAATAGCATTTTGTAGAGAATAATATATTACTATCACTTGTTCAAACAAAGAGAATTATGTTATAATAAATTGATAAGGTCTAATATTTAACTAATAACACATGATAAATACAAATATATAGACAAATATTTGGGTAATTCGGGTAGTTCGGGTACCGAGGGATACTACCCGAATTACCCAAACTAATTTCGGTAATCAAAATTGCTATCCGAATTTAGGATCGGGTACCTCGGGTTCGGGTAATTCAGGTCCGGGTAATTCGGGTACGGGTAATGGGTATCGGGTAATTTGCCTAGGCTTACGTTTAGGTACCTAAACTTGTTCGGCTATGTCATCCTGGTGCCTAAACTTAGAAATCTCACATATAAGTCCTCAAATTTATTCAGTTGTGTCATCTTGGTCCTTAAACTTGTTTTAAGTCTCATCTGGATCAAAATATAGCGAATCTAAAAACTCTATATCAAAAAATAACTTATAACTTTTTCATATGAACTCAAATGAAGATAAATTTTATATCAAAATTGTAGCCATCAACGCGATCTACAACTTTTTATTTGAAAATTTTTTAAATTAAATAATTTAGGATCCCAAAATATTTTTTGTAAATTTATAGATTTTGAAAATTAAAATTTAAAATTAAATTTTGTGACATTAAATGACTTCAAATAAAAAACTTTTCAACCACAAAGTTGTAGGTTGCGTTGAGGATTATAATTTTGTTATAAAATTTGTCTTCATTTGAGTTCATATGAAAAGTTATGAATTATTTTTTGATATAAAGTATTTAGATTGCTTTGTTTTGACCTAGATGAGACTCAAAACTATATTTAGGGACCGGAATGATATAAGTGAACAAATTTGATGACTTAAACAGGTGATTTATAATTCTAGAGACTAGTCGAACAAGTTTAGGGACAGAGATGACAAAGATAAACAAATTCGAGAAGCTAAACACTCGATTTGCGAGTTTAAGGATCAAAATAATATAACATAAGTCTAGGAAGTAGGAACTAGTGGTGGACTTTGCTAGTATTTTTATAGAAGGACCATGTCGAGGAGATGCAGATCCCCCGTCCGGGCGTCCGGTAAGCAAAACACACCAGAGACGTCGGGGGAATGGCTGCCTGAATATTGTGTAGTTCTTCCCCCATTCCCTCACCGCCTCCGCCAAATCGGAGTCAGCGGATCGCTGCCCGACCAACAGCGCGCACCTGCTGCGAAAGGAGTTCATTAGAAATCCATGGCCAAGTTCTCCTTTGACGACGCCAGCGAAGACCCTCCCGCCTTCTCTTCCGAGGGCGAAAAGAGAAAGCGCGAGGACGGCCCAGCCGAAGCGGCGGCCGGCGGAGGATCCTCGAAGGCCCGAATTTCGGCGGTCGAGGGCGAAGAGCAGGATGGAAGCGCGGTGGTAGGGGCGGAGAGGGCTGAAGGGACCGGCCGTAATCTGGAGACGGTCGTTGGCGGAGAGGCTGACGGGATTAGTGTGCGCATCGACCCGGATGTGCTTGATTGCTCCATCTGCTTCGAGCCCCTCCAACCGCCCCTCTATCAGGTATCTATCCCCATTTGAAAATCTCCTATATTGCTTGATTTCCCGTAGTAAATTTCGGTAGGATGGCATA
>NC_012877.2:11303098-11371881 GCF_000003195.3 Sorghum bicolor
TGGTTTGTGGTAGAAGCTGGCGTAGTCTGTATTTCTTCGTGCTTTGCGTTGCTTTGCTGTCTGAACTTTTAACTATGTATTTCCGTTATTTTGGTAATGGATGGAAATGGGAATGGCCTCGGTTCGGAAAAGGATGACATAATATGCTGTAAAAGCATAATATAGTTAGCATCCTAGTTTTCCTGAAATGTTTGCACAAACTGAAAGAACTAAAAAGCAACACCCTGTTACAAAATTGAGGATATGAAAGGAGACAGTAACATATAAATGCAGAGCAGCTGACTTACTAGCGTGGGTGTAAATTTGATTCGTATCCTTCATGTATGCTTTTGTAGCAACTGTTGTTTGAAGGCAGGTAAACGCGATACTTAATCCTAGCTATGACTTTCCAAAATGTCTGAAATTGAACCAATACTTATCTGTCTCAGACAGTTGGACTTGACATTTTCTTTAGAAACAAAGGCAAGTAACTGCTCTTCTAACCACATGGATTATTAAAATCCTTATGTCGAGCCATATTCGGTGTCATTAATATTACTGAAGGAAACAATTGTAAACTGTATTGTACATCTTTCATAAATAGACAAACAATTTGATAGAAATATCTACTAAGATACCTCATAATACTGAGCTGTTGAGCTAATCACTGCATAGTAACACAACTACTAGATACAGGTAAATGCCAATGAACTTTCAAGCTTCTTATCAGTTGAGGTTAGTGTTATGAAGGGAAATAAACTTATCCCTATGCTACAAATCTGAGTTATATAGTTCACAACTAACCCTTTTGCTAAACTTGAGCTGAAGGTTATCAGGATATGATACCTTCAAGCTATCACTGTGGCAAGGTAATTAGTGTTGAATCAGCACCAGGATGAATCTTCTTTTCTGCGCCCTCTCCTTAGTTGCTTGGAATGGGAAATAAAACAGAGAAGATCTGTTCCCACGGCAAAGCCTACCTGTGCTCATGGAGCAAGGATGGAAACTTTATGGGTTTCACGTCACATTACTGTTCAACCATGCTGCAGTTGCCACAGACAGCACATATTACCGTTGCAAAGTATCTGTTTTTACTTGGAACATGCATCACACATGCCTCATTATGTAAATGCAAACTACCTGTTGTTAACACTCAGTTTGTATTGCAGTAGATATGCCTTTTTAGATATGGTTCAAAATATGCCCAAAACATTCCCATCTACCTGTCTTCCAGAATCAAAACCTTGTTCGGGTACATATTAGATGGAGATGCTTTCATTACATAGTAATCCCTCCGTTTTGAAATATATGGTATCATTTAAAACATTTACCGAAATTATAAAGGATTGTAGGTGAAGTAACCCCCAACTCAGTTTATGCATACCTACTATCCAAATATGGTAATCACAAAGGGTTACATTTGTCATTTTCTTTACCACATAATATGTCATAGAATTCCTAGAATAGGTTGTATTCCCGGTTGGAGGGAGTATGTCAGATCTTTGACATTTTACTGCAAGCAGGTAGGACAATTTTACTTAAGCATCTTGTGAACTAATCTACAAGTGTCGGAAAACATTTTTTTTTTGGGGGGGGGGGGGGTGGTATACCCAATGACTGAATCATTTACCAAACTCCATTACAATTATGTGGAGCACATAAATGAAAAGCTCCTATCCACACAACCTTTTCCCATTCTTGTATTTTTCATTTAGGTTTCTCCCAACAAATAAATTGGTTCATAAATTCCAACAACTCCTATGATCTGATTATTATATTCACATGTGACAATGTATGCAACTAAAATTTGGTCCATGCTGTATATGCCTTCTCATAATAAGCAGATCATTCTTATCAAAAGTCATATCTTAAGGCCTCCTTTTAATGATTGCAGCTGTTTCTGTATTTTCCAGTGCCAAAATGGCCATGTAGTGTGCTTTTCCTGCTGGTCTAGGCTCACCAACAAATGCCACATTTGTTCTCATGATGCTAACTTTGTACGAAACATTGCACTGGAGAAGGTTGTTGAGTCAGTTAAATCATACTGCTCATATGCCAAATGGGGCTGTAACAAGTTGGTCAGCTATGCGTGCAGAAATGCTCACGAAGAATCCTGCCTTTACGCTCCTTCAGTGTGTCCTATTCCTGGTTGTGAGTACAGAGGATTCACTGGATGGTGGTCAGGACATTTCCTTACAAACCATAATAATGATGGGCTGTGCTTCTCATATGGTCAGTGTTTCGAAGTGAGTTTGGAAATGTCAGTTCCTTTTCTGGTTCTTCTAGCAGAGGATGATCACCTATTCATTTTCATCAACAAGAACGTGATTCCCTTTGGCCATGCGCTTTCAGTGTGTTGCCTTAGGAATGGCAATCTGAATGGGAATTTCTTCTATGAAATGAGAGCAACTAGTAATGGAAACACTGAAAACAGTCTGCAATTGAAGGCTTCTGTCACAAATACAAGGGAGTGGCAAGGTCTCAGCCCTACAGAAGCTTTCCTTTTGGTTCCATATGCCTTCATCAAATCTAGCAAACTTACACTAAATGTCTCTATTGAGAGGGTTGCTCATGGGATGTGAATATCTGCAGTTTGTAATGTGTTGTAAAATGTAAAAAAGGCAGCAGTGTAAGTTTGTCTTAGAAACTGTTTTTTTTTTTCACTGAGGCATCTCTGGCCAATTTGGTTTGCTAAACCCCTGACTCTATTCATGTGATTCAGATGCTGACATCAAGGTCTGTAACTGTATGTGTATACTTCCATGTACCAAAATTTTTAACTGAGATGCTTGACGTAGGAACTATAGGAACTCATGTTGCATTCTTATGTAAATCCTGAATTCTTGATGTACATGCAACAATTGGTTCCTTCTGTTGTTAGACCTGGGAATTTGGTTTACGTGTTTATTAATGTATTTAGATGCAAAGAATGAATGTCGCCATCTATACATGGTATAACTTTTTTAGTTATTATGTCCGGCCCGCTATGTTCCTGAGGTCGGTGTGTTCTGTATTCCCAAAAACAGTTCAGAATGTATTTGTTGTTGTTTCAATGCGTATAATGGATTTATGTAAGTTTGCAGAGTACTATCCTGTCTTACGAGACTTGAGCATATCATATTGTTCATGGGTTCACTGATCCTATTTTATCTTCTGAATGTCCTGACCTTCTACACTTCTGATATGAAAGCAAATGAAGCAGCCTAAAGCATTCCACTTGAAAAATGTTAGTCTACAAGTATTACTCTCAAATTTGTTCGTCTCAGTTAATTGTCATTTATGTGTAACTTCCTATTACTGACATTTTTTAATCAAATATTTGGTACTTCCTATCAATGAGGTAAGAGAACTGCTCCAACCTTAAGTTTGAAGCTGTAAAAACTCTGATTAGGCTGACGAGAAGGATTTCAATAGACCAACATCCGAATGCTCTGAGACATGGAAGAGCGAGACATGGAAGAGCGTGATATTCAAGCAATGGAGTTTTGAAAGACAAGGTGTGTGAACTTGCGTATGACTTCGGACTGCATCGATGTCTGTGATGTTCAAGCAAGGCTAATCTTGGCCTATGACTTTGATGTTGAAGCAAGGCAGGATTGCACTCCAGATCAAGAAGCTGCTTACGGTGGCGACACATTGCTCGTGCTGCCGACGAGGCTGAGCGGCGTTAAGTTACAGGTTCAAAGGTCAAAAGAATCTGTCAAAAAGTCAAGAGCTGCTGACATAGAACTAGGCCTTGTTTAGTTCCGAAAACTTTTTGGTTTTTGGACTCTAGTACTTTCGTTTTTATTTGATAAACATTGTCCAACTATAGAGTAACTAGGCTTAAAAGATTTATCTCGTGATTTCTAGGTAAACTATGCAATTAGATTTTATTTTTATCTATATTTAGTGCTCCATGCATGTATCGCAAGATTCGATGTGATGAGAAAATCTTAAAAAGTTTTTGATTTTGAGGTGAACAAAGCAAGGCCCTAGTTTCGATTACTAGGGAGGCAAACTGTTGAAAATCAAAGTTTTTACAAAGACTAAGAATAGTGTATGAACAGAAGACTTTGAGTGTGGCCAAATTAATGGAGAGAGGGAGAGAAAGTCAATGAGTTCACACACACTCCATGCTCTATAAATATGAGGTAACCCTCATCAGATGTAAAAAATAAGAAAGAAGAAAGAAAGTGAATGAAAGAGCTCTCAATTCTCCAAATTCCTCTTTGTTCTTGTTGTTTCCTGTGTTTGTGTGTGCAAAGAGCTGATGTTCTACCGAGCTAAAAGGTAAGAAGGTAACAAATCAGTTCCACAACACGCAAACGTGATGGAAGAACACATCACGAACTCATCACCAGTGGATATGCTTGCAAGCACCATGGTGATCCTCTGAAGCCATTACTCAGAAGATTGCCCGAAGCAATCTCACGATGGCCCAGAAGTGCCAAACCCATCCTTTCGAAAGTTGGCCTAGAAGTGCCGTACGAATACCAAATCGCCCTCATCCTGAAGATGAGCAAGCTGAATCACGCCGCCCCGAAGACTACGTGCGAACCTAGCAGACCCGACACACAGGCTGCGAGCGTCGCGCTGCCCCGTACGGACCATGAGCGAGCCAGGCCGCAGTTGCTGCGCGCTGGGCCGCGAGCCACGGAGGCCGCGCGCCCTGGCCGACTCGCCGCGCCGCGCCCGCCAAGGGGCCGCGCGCTCCCCCCTGGCCTGGCCGCGCCGCCGCCGGGAGCCGCGCCCCTACTGCAGCCGCACGGGGGTCATGCCCCCTCCTATGTCCGCCGAGGCCGCGCCGCCCGCCGAAGCCGGCCGCATGCGGGCCGCGCCATGGCCGCGGACGCTGCCGGGGTCAGGCACCCTTGGCCGCCCGATGCGGGGCCGCGCGCCCCCTGCTAAGCCGCCGGGAGAGGGCCGCGTCCCGGTCGGCCACCGTCCGCGCGACATGGCTGACCGCCGGCAGGCCGCGAGGGCCGCCGCCGCCGTGCCGCGTGCCGTGCGCCATGGCCTGCCACGGGCGGGCCACGAGCCAGGACGCAGGCGCCGCCGCGAGCCAGACCGGCCGCGGGCGGGCCGCGCGCCCGGCAGAGGGCGCCGCCGCGCGCCGGGCCGGCCGCCGTGCCAAGGCCACCTCCCATCTGCTCCTCTTCCTGCCTTCCTGAAGAAGATAAGGAAGAGAGAGAAAGAAGAGGGGGAAATGGATAGGGTTAGGGTTTTATCCTCCCTATTTATATGAGGCCAGAGTGAATCTGGGCCGTCCATCGTGATGAACGTCCACAATTGATTGGGCCGATCTGGTCGGCCCATGAAAGATGATTTTGGTCTGATAACCCATTTAGGATGGACAGTGCATATTATTTGCGTAAAAAAAAGGTGGCCTGAAGTCCACTATAATACAAAATACATGGTCCGAAGTTCGTGAAACATGTGTGGCCTGAAGTCCACCATATTTCTTTTGTTATTATTGTTATTACTTACTGCATCTAAATTTTACGTATTTACTCCATTAAAGGGAATCCAGAAGATTACAAGCGGGAAATAAAAGGTGTAGTCCCGAAGATTACACCTAATTGTAATCCTGAAGATTACAATCAAAGGCATTTTTATTTTGACGGCCTGAAGCCGCTAGACAAAGGCCTGAAGCCTTGTGTCCACGAACTTTTGGTCCATATACACAGGCTAAAAGGCCACATACATATGATCCGAAGCCCGCAAATAATAAGTAGTGAACCTGCAGTTCACCATGTCATACCACTACGTGGCCAGAAGCCCCTAATCGTTAAGGCCTGAAGTCCTTACATGGCATGACTGTTTATTTTTATTTGCAAGTTTTTTTTATTATCACTACAAATCATATCTATTTATTGCAATTTACTGCATTGCAATAATTTATTTTCTGCATATTTATCCAAGCACTTATGAGAACCGCATATGATCCTGAATATTATATGCATGAGATATTTGGGAAAATATAGTCCTAAAGACTATATAAGAATGTGTGATCCGGAAGATTACACATGGTCGTAATCCTGAAGATTACGCGTAACCGACATTCACTAGTCATTGGTCGGACACTGTGAAAATAGGATTCACGAAGCTAGCTGTGAATGACAGCAGCTACCTCACTTGAGGATTGACGTTGAGATGAAAACTCGACGGCTGGTGCCTTGATTACACTATTGTTCAGCCTGAAGCTGGCAATGATGAGCACACAATACTTGATAAAGCAGAGACATTACACTCTTTGTAATATCATTTACACTCAGACCTGAAGTCTGAATATATAAATGAGGATGATCCAATGGTTTCACAGCAGTCCCTGAAGGACCGCTTTAATCCAACAGAAGTCAATAAGACTAGATCGTCTTACATTTTAGATATTGTACGTATGTAACAGCGTACGACTCTGCTTTATACAAGATTGTGTCTAGACCGCGTCTATATGGCTAGAAGTTCACTAACGCAGACATGATCAGGGAAACTCTTTTATACCTTCCATCCCGACAACATAGTACTATATCAGCAATATATAAGTACCCGAAGTACTATAGGCTGATAACGGTACTATTGATTGCAAAAGCAATAGAATGAGGTTCTCAAAAACGATCATTCTGCACGGCAACTGTGCCCGAAGCATATGTTAGCGTTGCTGGGAATTCTAGCAACCACAAAGAGGGCCGTGAAAAGGGAAAATGGAAGGGAAAAGAGGTGTCATCCCAAGGGGGTAAAAGCGGATTTGAGAAGGTCACAGGTGAAACATATTAGGAGCAGGATCGCTGTTCTAGATGTGGAGGCATGGAACATGGGTTCCACAATTGTTGTGCCCCTAAAACACCTAGTTGATCTCTGCCAAAGTTCTTCTAGAAGCAAGAACAAGGAGAGTCAACATAAATCCCACCTCACCACTGAGCATGAAGCTCAGAAATACGGAAGACACATTTGTCACCGTGAAAAGAGATGGTGAAAACATCCAAGTGGATGTGAGTGGGGAAAACCTTCTCCTGATTTCTGTGATATATCTACGGACCTGCTAATCCCTGAGATATCATGTTAGTCGCAATGAAATGTCCACATACACCAATTGAGTTTGGCCATTCATGCTCCTGAAGAGCATTTATAGCATGTTGAGTGATGGCCATGCATGCTCCTGCAGAGCATTTTTAATAAGTTATGAATGTTGGTTTTTGGCCTTTGAACATATGCCAAATCTCCAAATTCTCATACCTGGTGGGAGCCCATATGATTGAAGCGGAAACCTGTCCTGCAGACAGTGACACCACCAATATAATGTTAAGGGAAACTAGATATTTCCAAACATTGACTAGGAAATAGAAGTATTATGACCATTGCCAGAAGCAATGTTCATATCAAGGGCACCAGAAGTGCCGCACTAGTTCTCCCATAAGCATTTAAGGTATGTGGTGGATGTATTTCCTTCATTGGGCTTGTACTACATATACACAATTCCACTAAGAAATATGTTGCGATAAAAGCCATATTATTTTAGAGAAATATGGCATGACCAATTGGGTCATCTTGAGTTGGATATGATGAGAAAATCATCAATAATTCTATTGGCCATAAAAACTTCCCTAATCCTAAAGATTTTATTTGCACCGCACGTGCAAAGGGAAGGTTAATCACTAGGCCATCCCTCCTGAAGATTAGGGATGAGTCACAAAGAGGCCTAGTTGAGTCCTTGATCAAAAGGATCAAGTGGATAATGTATGGCTAATACTGCAAAATCAAAGGCTGCCAACCAGCAGTTGGGGCCATGCAGCATTGCATACTGCAAAATTTATTCAACTCAGGTCAACTGCACATCCCCCATATGGCTAGTGTGTGAGAAAGAAAGTATTTCCCATCTGCGTATAAGTTATGCGATATATGTGCCAGTATCGCCATATCAGCGTACACCAAAGAAACCCCACCAGAAGTTGGGATGTATGAGCCTATGACTGGGGATCTTCATGAGGCTCGGTACGCTGATTGCATTTCCCAGCATTAGGGGGAGATAGGTGAAAGGTCCAAATGGCTAGAGGGGGGTGAATAGCCTAATTAAAAATTCTACAAACTTCACTAAGCAAGCGAGTTAGTAAAACAAATGGCGAAGCAAAACTAGCACTAGCTCAACTAAGCTATGCAAGCCACCTATACAAACTAGTAAAAGGCTAAACACTAAAGCACAACAACAAGAGAAGGCTAGTTACACTCCTAAACAAGAAGACTAAACTAAACAAGCTAAACAACTAGCAAGGTATACAAGTAAGTAAAGGAGTGGAGAGTGATTGTTATACCAACGTTGTAGAGTAGAGATATAACCAACCAATCACTCACAATCACAAGAGAATCCTCGGCAAGAGATGACACAGATTTTTACCGAGGTTCACTTGCTTCCCGGCAAGCTACTCCTCGTTGTGGCGATACACCCACTTGATGGATCACGAGCTAATTGGCAATCCAAAGCCAAACCCTCAGCGGGTGCCGCACATCCACTCACAAGAAGGGGATCCTCCAAGCCACGAGCAATCCACTAGAGTAGCCAATTGCGATCTCCCGCGGGGAAGGCTCAAGAACCCCTCACAAATCACTTGGTGAGGCTCGAAAAAATCTCCAATCACGAGCTCAACACCACCGCTGCTCCAAGCCGTCTAGGGCATCGGGAAACACCCAAGAGTAATAAGAAATCCGCAGCAAACTCAAGAATCAAGTGCCACTAAATGCAATTGTCAAAGCAATGCACTTGAATCTCACTCAATCTCACTAGAATTAGCAATCAAGCAAGGAGATGAGTGGAGGGAGTGTTCTCTAGCTCAAAGTATGCCTCAAGTATTCAAAAGTGCAAGAGAGAACCCCCCAAAGCTGACCACCAACTATTTATAAGCACCCACAAAAAACTAGCTGTTAGTTGTTTTCAGTGTGCTGCAGTCGACCACACCGGATGCGTCCTAGTTCACACCGGACGCGTCCGGTATTGACCAGACCAGCGTCCGGTGCTTTTGACCGTTAGAAGACTATCCGTTGCCCTTAACACTGACAAGGCACCGGACTCTCACTTTTGAACATACCGGACGCGTCCGGTGTCACCGGACCAAAACTCAGGGAGCGTCGCAAAAACGTCACACCACCGGACGCACACACCGGACGTGTCCGGTGTGCACCGGACCCAAACTCAGAGAGCTCTAAAAACTGAGTTTGCACCGAACGCTCAACTCGGTGTCACACCGGACGAAAACTCAGAGAGTTTCACCGAGAAAGCGACCTCCCCAGTCGAAGCACACAGGACTCTACGCGAAAACTATTTCCGCGTCTGGTGCCTCAACTCGGACGCGTCCGGCCTGAACGCGCTGCACGAAACGAACTCCAACTTCTTCCCTTGCTTCCATGTGCCAACACCAAAGAGTCACAACACTTGTGCAAGTGTGTTAGCATTTTCACAAATATTTTTATCAAGGATTCAAGTTAGCACTTTACTAGATCCTAATGCATATGCTCAAGATATGGACCTAGTAGCACTTGATTCGAGAGATGACCGTGATTTCCCCTCTTGATAGTCGGCTATTTATCCTAAACCCGGTCAATCACTTCTCTACTCATCTTAAACCGGCAAAAGTGAAACCCTATGTTTATACCTTTGCCTTGTTCACTTTCTCCCTTGTATGTCATCATGATCTCCACATCATGCTTCATCTCTTTGTAATCATGTGGCCACCTTTCCATGCCACCATGCACCTTCATCACATGTATTGCTATGCCTAACTCAAATCACTTAAACACAAGGCATTAGCAACTTGGTGTCATTAATTACCAAAACCAAACTTGGGCTTTCAATAGGCATCTAGAAGAATGCCGGGAAATTGCATGAAAAGGAATAAAGGCATTCCTTCTACACACACACTAGTAAATCTGGACCAGAAGTTCAGAAAAGTGTGCATTTGCAAATTACTGCAAATGAGCTGCCAAATGCCTTCACTGATTAGAAAAATGACAAGGCCACATTTACCTGTAGTAAATGTGCTAGAGAGAGTTCGGGTATCCCTGAAGGTTTCCAACTCTATTGTCTCCATCCTGATCCTAGGTTGAGGGGGATACCTCTGGGTGCTCAGACAAGGTTCCGTGGAGACGTCCATGTAGACAAGGTCTTGAGCCACTTGGTATCATTTAAAGAATCAGTTGAAGAAGCTCGACCCGAAGTCGAGAATGCCCCTGAAGTGGCAACTCAACCTGAAGTTGAGGAGGTCCCTGAAGGATACCATCCTGAAGATGGAAATCCCAATGCGTCAAGCGCACCATCGCATTGGAAGATCGGAACGCCCCAACTCAATCGTTATGGGAAATCACGATGAGTGGGGGGGCGATCATGAGGAAATCGCCACTAATTATGTGGAATCAAGAGAGTCACATTATAGAAAGACCACCGTTGTCGACACATATTTTGCCTCAAAAATTGTTGGCTCAATGGATCCGAATCCAAACCAAAGTCCATGGCAGAGTGCCAGAAGCACTCAGATTGGGACAAATGAAAAGCTGCAATTGAGGCAGAGTTGCACTTGTTTTATGAAAGAGAGGCTTTTAGGCCTGCAGTCCCAACACCTCCAAGGTCATCCCTGAAGGATGCAAATAGGTCTCCCTCCTGAAGAGGAATAAACATGGCACAAAGCGAGGCGGGTGGCATAGGGTTCACGCAGAGACCCGAGATCGATTATGATGAGACTTACTCTCCCATTATGAGTGGCATAACGTTCCGATATCTTATATCTATGGCAGCTAACTTGAACTTAAAAATGCAGTTGATGGATATTGTGACCGCATACTGGTATGGGTCACTTGATTCGGGAATCCACATAAGAATCCCTGAAGGACTCAAGATCCCTGGACCGAATCAAAATCGCAACATGTTTAGCGTCCGCCTGCAACGGTCGTTGTATGGGTTGAGACAATCTGGAAGGATGTGGTTCAACCAATTAAGTAACTTTCTCCTGCAGAGAGGTTACATCAATAATGATGAGTGTCCCCGTGTTTTCATAAAGAAATCCAATGATGGATTTTTATGTCGATGATTTGAACATCATCGGGGCTACAAGGGACATTGAGGAAGCGATGGCTTACCTCAAGACAGAGTTTGAGATGAAAGACTTGGGCAAGACCAAGTTTTGTTTGGGCCTGCAGCTCGAACACCTCCCTAAAGGAGTGTTTGTACACCAGTCCACTTATACTAAGAGGGTACTTGAAAATTCAATATGAGCAAGTGCCACCCTCTTAAGACCCCCATGGTGGTCCGATCCCTAGAAGCGGATAAGGACCCATTTAGACCCAAGGGCGATGATGAGGAAGTAAGCGCCATTGGAGCACTGATGTACCTCACAAACTGCACTAGACATGACATTGCGTTTGCAGTAAATCTGTTGGCAAGGTACAGTGCTGCCCCAACCAGGAGGCATTGGGTTGGCGTCAAAACCATCTTGAGATACCTACAAGGTACACAAGACCTTGGTCTATGGTTCCTGAAGAACCAAGCTCTAACCATGCTGGGATATGTGGATGCTGGCTATATGTCTGACCCGCATAATGCTAGATCACAGACTGGTTTTGTCTTTCTCTGTGGTAGAGCAGCCATTTCCTAGCGGTCTGTGAAACAAATTTTGGTTGCCACATCGACCAACCACTCAGAGAGAATTGCTATGTATGAGGCTGCACGAGAATGTGTTTGGTTGCGACAAATGATCAATCACATCCAGAAGTCATGTGGTTTGAACGTCGGCGACACCCCCACCATTATCTATGAAGATAATGTGGCTTGTGTTGCACAGATGTGCCTGGGTTATGTCAAGAGCAATATCACGAAGCATATTGCTCCAAAACTCTTTTATCCCCACGAGCTCCAGAAGAGCGGGGAGATAAATATCCTCCAAGCAAGGTCGTGCGATAACCTCGCAGATCTTTTCACAAAATCTCTACCCACCTCTAGCTTCTATAAGTGTGTCCATGGAACAAGTGTGAGGCGACTTAGAGAGTTGCAGGGTTCAGGGGGAGATCAACCCCAAAGATTATAACCCATGACTGTGGTCCTGAAGATCACAAGTCGGTCCTGAAGACCGACTCAAACATCAACTGTCGTACTCTTTTTTCCTTGATGAGTTTTTCCCACTGGGTTTTCTCATGCAAGGTTTTTAACGAGGCGATAGGTGCAACATAAGCGATGCGTGTGATGTACTCTTTTCTCCTACCTTTTTTCCCACTGGGTTTTTGGGGGGAGTTTTTAACGAGGCATACACATGGCATAAATTTGGCCAAGGGGGAGTGTTGAAAACCAAAGTCTTTACAAAGACTAAGAATAGTGTATGAATGGAAGACTTTGAGTGTGGCCAAATTAATGGAGAGAGGGAGAGAAAGTCAATGAGTTCACACACACTCCATGCTGTATAAATATGAGGTAACCCTCATCAGATGTAAAAAAATAAGAAAGAAGAAAGAAAGTGAATGAAAGAGCTCTCACTTCTCCCAATTCCTCTCTGTTCTTGTTGTTTCCTGTGTCCTGTGTTTGTGTGTGCAAAGAGCTGATTTCTAACACAAACAAACTTGAGAAGCTGGCAATTTGGGTACGCACGAAGCTGCAGACACAATCACATTTGTCAACGAGTGAAGTCCATTAACGGTCTCCGAATTTGTGGGCTTTGTTATTCCGGTCTCTAGACTTCTAAATCAACCATTTAGATCCTCAAACTTATTTATCTATTTCATTTAGGTCGCTAAACTCGCAAATTACTCGTTTATATCCTTAAACTTGTTTAGTTATGCCATCTAGGTCCCAAAACTTTTAAAATCAGCTATTTAGTTCCTTGAACTTATTCGGTTTGTGTCATCTTGGTCCCTAAATGCTTTAAACATGTAAATTCAATATATATTTATAGAACTATCCAAAAATTGTAAATACAATTTTGTTAGACTCTAGGTAACATGTATATTAAATTAGAATAAAAGAAACCAATACTTTGTAATTTTATGGGATTTATTTATAGTACATAACGTGTACGGTTGGATCACATGTCAATTCTTCATTAGGCCATATGGCATATTATTATTACTAGCAAATATGCCTGCGCGTTGTAACGGGAGAAAAACATCAACTGGCCATAGAAAGTAATGACATAATGTTACATATCTATTTATATATATCCTTTTTATAAAATTTAAAGTCCATAATTTATTTTATTGACAACCATGACATCTATGGTATTAGATAGTTAATATTTACCATAATATGTAGCTCAGAGATATATTTATTTAATAATAAAATAAAAATTAGTCAAACCTTAGTTTACTCTAATGTTACCTCTTAATATACTTTAGTATTATATTAAAACATGAGAAATTTGTTGCTAGCTTTATTTTTTATTTAGATTAATATTCCTATAAAATATGATATATCAGTTAAATGTATGTAGATTATGAACACATGGACTTATAAAGTGTTTATATGACATAACAACACATCGTACAAAGGTAGTGGAAGCATCCTCAAGCATAAATTTAGTTAAATTAGTAAATCAGTGAGATATGCAGGAATGGTGATAAAACATTTACCACAAATCAAGCATCACATTAAATAGACTACCATAAAATTTTCATAATAATTGGAGCAAGATAACTAAAATTTCAATTTTACACTAAAAACATAGGAAGCATCTCCAGCAAAAAAAAGTACTAAAATTTATGATATTTTTTTGTTTATTGCATGGATCTATATATGTGGAGCTAAACAAAATTTGCTTTGTAATTTTTAGATTTTTCTATGAATTACTACGCATTTATCAAATTTTAACCGATCAATTTTACACTAAAAAGCATAGGCAAACATCTCCAACAAAAAAATGTACTAAAATTTGTGATATTTTTTGTACTGCATGGATCTACATATGTGGAGCTGAACAAAATTTGTTTTGTAATTTTTAGATTTTTCTATGAATTACTACACACTTATCAATTTCTAGACGATTTAAAGAATAAAAGAAAAGTAAACTAATAGGACAAACACTTTGCACTTAGGCCCCTGTACTTTCTTTATTCTCAACATGCTTTGATATGTACAGAAGATATTACATTGGGAACTCAAGAAAAGCTTCTATTTTGTATTTTTAGGTATAGATAAAAAAAGATGGAAGAAAATAGTAGAAAGAAAAAGTCATGTACATACCACACGCATGGAAGTGGAAACAGAAAAAGAAAAAAAATCGGGAAAGGCCGATGAGAACGTCTTTCATAGATAAAAATGAGATCGGGAATTTTTTTTAGCTGATGACAAAGACTGAGTCAATTTATGATTATAGGTTGGATGAAAATTTAAGATAGACTAAAATTTTAGTTTTTTATTATTAGATATGGATGAGGATTTACATATTGTAGTGGATTCTCAAAGAACTCATCGAGTTTGATATTTAAGAGTAGCACCACAATAAATAGTATTATCATATATTTGTTTCCATAAATATTTTTATACCTTAATATGTTTGATAATTTTTTTTCTGTTGCAACGCACGAGCATATTTTACAAGTTTATTAAAGAAGAAAAGACACACATACATAGATATAGATATTGAGATAGGTACAACAGGTTTTTGTTCGCATTTAGGTAATCTGATCTGATTGCCGATGTTAGCATCGGTCTGTCGGTTGCCATGTTTATTGGATCGACAACTGAACCGGACTGTTCATATATATGGAGTATATCTCTAAAAACAGGAGGCACTAACAAACAAGTCATACAAAGTTGTCGTCGTTGCTGGAGTATCTCCGACGACGGTGTTTGCGTATCGCTGCCGGCGGACATCATCAAGAATAAACGAAAAGTAAATTAATAAAACAAATATTTCGCACTTAGATCCTATACTTTTCTTATTATTTTTAATGTATTTTGATCTGTACAGGAGATTTTGCATTGGGAATCTTAAAAAAAATTATTTTATTTTCTCTTCCACCAGTTCCGGACAGAGTCGGATCGAGACAGACGGAAAGTTTTGGGTAGATTAAAATTTTCATAATTTAATAGTAGATATAGATTCCATGTGCGTGGTTGTTTCTTATTCAACCATGTGTCACGGTTTTGTCCGTTCATGTTTTGTTTTTTGATTCAGCCACGTGGCTTGATGATTTCCTTCCGCGTGTTGGGTTTTTATTTGCACGTGTCGTACCCTTGCCAATTCACATGTGGTGCCCTGGTTCCTCTATGTGTCATATTTTTATTTGATCACGTGGCCTGTTTTCATTCTACCACGTGTATATAATCAATTCATCATAGATGTAATTCAAGACGTCACTACTGCATAGACTGACTAGATCGATATTTTGCCCGACATTCAAACTTTTCCTGAACTCCTTTTCAATTTATTCAAATTTCATTGAATCTCTCAAATTCCTAGAGTAGTAAATGGGAAAAATCACATTTCCCTTCCTTGGGCCGAGCCCTCAACCAGCTCACTCCCTCCTCTCTTTTCCCTTCACCGCTGAGCAGGCCCAGCCACGGCCCAACGCCACCCTCTCCACTCATTCCCACCGAGCAGCCAGCCCAGCATGCCTCCCCGCGCACAGCCCAGCCTCACCAGTGCACTCGACCCAGCCAACGAGCACCCATAGGCACCCAGCTCGGCCCATCCTATAGTAGCGCCACTGGCCCAGCCTCGCCCCACAAGCCCAGCTAGCAGCAGCGATGGCCCACGCTAGTGGCAACTGTGCCCCTAACCCTAAGAGCAACTCGAGCCCCTACTTTTTATTTGGGTGCTCCCCCTACTTTTTGGGGTCTTGTTTTTTGTTCTGAACTCCAGCAAGAGCCCTCAAAACAAAGCCCCTATTCTTAATTTCTCTATTCCCCCACACATATGTGCATATGTATTTGAGAACATTATATTATATAATAATTTATTTAAACCATATCAATAAAGCACCATGCTTAAAATAATAAATGGAAAATACAAATATTCAAATTTAAATCCGGACAACATTCAAAACTACAATAATAGTTCAAAAGACTAGAGCTGCAATAAACTAAAACCGGAGCACCTAGGTCCTTGGGCAATCGCCGCCATCATGCTGTCCCATCCTGCCTGCCTCGACGCCCGTACCATTGCCTACAGGATGCATGCCGTGTGTCTAGCTCATGGCATGGACACCCAGCACGGACAGCACCCTGCGAACCATAGGCAGCCACGCCTGTAAGGACCCCGAGCCCCCTCCTTTGTGCCTGGTCCAATCCACCGCCGTGCTCCTCTGCTCCCTTCCTCTTCCTCGCGAGCTCTAGCAGCTGCCTTGATGCCGAGCGCTTCTGCCTCCGAGCTCGGCCATGTCGTGCGGCTCGCCTCGCCCCCCAGTGCCCCGTGAAGGGCATCAGAGGCACTACTTTAGATTATAAAATTGAGAATAGCATGGTCCCCTAGTGCCCCCAACTATTTTAGATTATAAAATTCAGAATAGCATGATCGCTTCTGACAGTTACAAAATAAAGATACATGTAGAATTTTGCACAATCTTGCAAAAACATATCTCTAATCTATAGCTCCAAATTGAGTGATTCAACCTCATTTGTGTTATGTGTGATGCCTAGTTTTTAATAGAAATATGAAACAAGCCATATTTTATGGAAAAAATAAATAGTTATTAATTATGCCTTTTATTCATGAACAAACAGTGGAAATTCATATCTCTATGTGTATAGCTTCAAATCCTATGAAAGTTTTATGACATGCTTTATATAGTATGAGTAGGCTGTACTTTAGATGTCATGATTTTTGGGCACTGTATGACTTAGTTATGATTTATGCTTGTTTAATTAGTAGATACTTGCATGAATTTTCATAATTAATCTAGAAATCTTTAGGTGAAATTTGGTAAGTGCTATTCTTATGTGATGGTAATCCTAAGAAAAATATGAAAACTATTGTTTCATAATTTTCAATAGGGTTTCCTATTTATGCTAAAATCAGCCTTGCCATCTGTTATTTATAATATTGGAAGTTCTATCTACTCAAATGCTTTGAAATTTGTATAGTAGTCTCCTATGAGCATGTATATGCTTTTGTAAATTTTGTAGATTTTTAGTAGCAACTTCGGTTGCCTTGTTTTCCAATTAAATTGAGAAAGGTATTAAATAAATTGTTTTGGTTAGGGGCACCATGTTTTATGGTGTTCTTTAGACATGTGTAAGATGACAGTAAAGTTGGTTTGGTCAGGTTGTATGTTTGCACCATCACTTATATAATTAGTTCTTTATAATTCAAGTTCTGGATAGATTTGGGAACTTTGCAAATTGTCCTTTTTAGTGGTGTTTTATTGGTTTGTGACCTATAGCAATGTTGTGCTAAAGTTATTGATTTATTTATTTGACCATTTGTCTTATTAATTTTTTTTATAAATATCATCCTTTTGATATGACTTATTTGATCATTAGAGATACTTTAATAATAATTTATTTATTTTATAATTTACATAAAAAATCTAAATAAGATAAACAATCAAATATGATGTTTGAAAGTCCAAAATATCGATCTTTTTAAGATGGAGTGAGTAGTGAGGTGCATGCGAAGAGTGGGACCATTTGGATGCGGTCAGGTGCGCTGCGAGTCAGGCCTGCTGCGTCACATCATCTAGCCGGGAGTAGTAACCCCATGCATACATGCAGATTCAATTAGTAAAAATATTATACCTCATTAGACTATACTTTCTCTGTTTCTATTTAATTGTCGTCGTATTGCCACAAGTTTAACTCGATTTGTAAAAAAATACATACAATATTTATATCTTTAAATAAATTTATTAAAAACTAAATTCAAAGATCTTTCTAATAATACTAATTATGTATCATAAGTATTAATATTTTTTAATATATATGTAATTAAAGTTGTTTCTCGGAAAACGTAAATGACAGTTATTTAAGAATGGAGAGAGTATTTTACAACTTCTATTTGGACGTAATTTTTATGCTCAATTAATGTAAATTGACTATTTGTATATGAGAATAGTTAGAATTATTCGAAAAGTTATCTGATCATTTTCTGTTTATAATTTTCTTTATATTTTATTTGATTCTCTGTTGAAATCTTCCAATTTGGCTTTCATAGAAAAAATCTAGCTTTTTTTTGTTTTGTTGTGTAATATTTTTATATTACTTGGACTTGGATATTTTCTTTTGATTCATTTGATCTAGATCTTATGGTCATGCGATGCTATTGGACGCGGCCTCTTTGCCGAGGGCTTCGTCAAGTGATGCTTGATCGAGAAACACTGGATTCTGATTGGATGATCGAGAAACACTCGATTCTGATTTTTGTTGCCAATCGGAGTGTGCAGATGGCGTTGAGCACCCGTGTGTCCGCTCTCCCAAAAATACTCGATCGACCAGTAGACAGACAAGGAAGGAACCGACTCGATCAAATAATACCATACCGAGTCGGATACGAAACGTAGTAATATTTTCTACTCCTATGTTTAGGCCTTGTTCAGTTCGCAAAAAGTTGTGAAAAACGGCACTGTAGCACTTTCATTTTTATTTGACAAACATTGTCCAATTATAGAGTAACTAGACTCAAAAGATTCATCTCGCGGTTTACAGATAAACTGTGCAAATAGTTTTTGTTTTTATGTATATTTAATGCTCCATGCATGTGCCGCAAGATTCGATGTGACGGAGAATCTTGAAAAATTTTGCGAACTAAACAAGGCCTTATTTCTACCGACCAGGAGTACATATATGTGTTTGTAGATTACGGGTCCCCACGCGCCGGCTGAGAGTAACAACGGTTTGTATCGGGATCGGTCGCGCCAAATAAATCTAGGCCCACAGTCTCCTCCCACCCACACATTCGGGAGGCAGGGGAGGAGGGGAGCGAAGGCAAACCCTAGTCACCGCCGGCATGGGGAAGCGAGCTTCAAGCAGGCAAGGCCAATTCTCGTCGCTGCAGGAGGGGTTGAAACGGGCGCGGAGGAGGAAGACGCCCGACGATGCGCCACCACTCCCCTCCTCCACCACCACCACCACCCAAGCCGCGCAGATCCATCGTCCTTCCCGACCGCAGAAGAGGAAGGCGGTGGCCGAGGATGATGTGCGGCCCATGCCGGGGCTCTCCTCCTTATCCTGGGGCGGCAAGCGCTCACGCACCTCGGTCGGCAGGAGGGACTGGTCGAATCTTGACGACGGGCCGGCAGGTCTGATCGCGGAGCGCCTCCTCGCCGACGACGTGGCCGATTACATCCACTTCCGAGCCGTGTGCCGGCCGTGGAGGCGGTGCTGCTCGGACCCGCGCTCGCACGCTGTCCTAGAGGATCGCCGCTTCCACCCGCGTCGGTGGATCATGCTCCTCGGCGAGAACGAGCAGCTCCGACCCACCGCCCGCAACCGCCGCTGCCGTCGCCACTTCCTGAATGTCTCCACCGGCAAGTGCATCCAAGTGGACATCCCGGAGTTCCGAAACCACGGCGTGCTCCGGTCAACCACCCAAGGCCTCCTCCTGCTTCACCGCCGCAACGTTGTTGATGCCGAGCCTGTTGTCCGCCTGCTCAATCCGCTCACGCGCCAGGTGGCTGAGCTCCCTCCTCTCACTACTATCAGCGGCCTGGACCTTGGCGCTGGATACGTCGGCGGCACCTGCTCTCCGAGCAGCGCCGGCCTCGTCGACGACGACGACGACGGCGACCGCAGTACTGTCGTGCTCTACTTCCATGAACATGGGATGCTCGCGTTTGCCAAGCCCGGGGACGATCGCTGGGTGGTTGTCAAGACTGATCATCATCAGCTCATGCCCACCATGTCCTTCGCCGGCCGCTTCTACGGTGTCACGACGGAGGCCGTCATGGTGGTGGACAGAACGACCAGAGCAGATCTGCCGCCCAGACTGGTGGTAGCTGCCAAGCTGGCCAGATCATTTTGCAGGATGACGGACACGGTGCACTTGGTGGACAATGGCGGCGAGCTCCTACTGGTGCACCGCCGTCTGATGCCTCAGAACCACCGCCGCAGCAACACACGTAATCAGAGGGCGTATAAGGTGTACCGGGTAAACCTGGTTGCCGGGAAGACGACCCCTGCGGCTGCCCGTGGCCGTGCCATCTTCATCGGCCGCTTCCGTGCACTTTCAGTGACGCCTCACGTGTTTCCGTCCCTCAGCGCCAACACAGTGTACCCGGGACTAATGTTTGGCGAGAGAGAGCAGATTGGCGCATATCATCTCAAAGATGCAAGTACTGAAACCTTGACCAATAATAACTACGACTGCCGGAGGGGATTGGTACATCCCTGGACCATTGCCGATTGTCTAGCTGCTTACGTAGGCGGTTAAATTTAAATGTTATTAGTCAAGCTTGGCGACTCAAATGTCAATGTGCAGCTCAGTCGTTAGTAATTGTGTGTTGATTGTGTGTTATCACTCTTTCTCACATGGTTATTAGACCAGTCTCAATGGAGGTTTTATAAAAGTTTCATACGTATTAAATATTAAATACGATGATATGGTACTGTATTGATAAAGAGAGAGATGATGAGAGTTTCATAAGAGTAGAGATAGTTTCATAAAGATAAAATTCTTCTGTACTGTATCTGTTTTGAAAATTGGGCCATGAAACCCGACAATCCTTAGTCAATCGTCAGTCACATGTAACTATATATTATTACCGTTTGTGGCAGCAATATACATGGTTATCCATAGTAGAGTACTATTCCGTTCAGTCATAAAAGCGCCTGATGCAGATGATGATTTGTTGCTAGAGAAAAATATTGTCGGCTACCGTAAAATTCTGGGTGACAGTTCTTCCTTTTCGGATGCAAACATATACTACGCCGATTTTTATGGGTGCCTCCCAACCTCTATAAGGGCGGTTATTAGCAGCCGCCCCTCCGGGAGGGCTTTTACAAATCAAGAATTTGTAGGGGCGGCTGGTCCAACTGTCCCTACAAATCGATTTGTAAGGACGGCTTAATATTGAACCATCCTTACAAATTATTTTTTTTAGAAATCATGAAAAAAATCCTCAAAAATAGCAAAATATTTTATTTAAATCTGGGGAGGCCCCACCGATTAGCCACACCACCCATCTACTATTGTGATTTTTTTCACAATTTTTTCGCACTATGCTATCGTCAGGTTTCGAACCGCCGACCTCTCTTCTCTCTCTCTCACGCGTGAGACCTCCACAACCACTACACGCCTTTGTCTATATTCCATTTCCTTTCCTCACATATTAAACTAAACCGAGTGTAAATTGATTGTTTGAGGCCATAAACAAATTCAAATCAAAAAGTTTTCAACTACAAAGTTTCATAATTTTTTGAGATCTACAATTTTTATTTAGGGAGTTTCTCCATCTGAGGCCATTATAAAATTCAAACTTCAAATTTGAGAAATTCAAATGTATTTTTGCATGACAAGATGATTTCAAATGAAAAAGTTACCAACTAGAAAGTTTCATAACTTTTTGAGTGCTACACTTTTTGTTTAGGAAATTTTTCCATCTGAGGTCATTTGAAAAATTCAAATTTTAAATTTTTGAAACTCAAACGTAATTTTGCATGACAAAATGACTTCAAATCAAAAAGTTGCTAACTATAATATTTCATAACTTCTCAATATGTACAAAGTTTATTTTGATCATTTCTTTATCCAAGGTCGTTTAAAAAATTCAAAAATCAAATTGGATAAATTGAAACATAGTTTTCCTTAACAAAATGAATTCAAATAAAAAAGTTGTAAACTACAAAATTCTATAGCCCCTCAAGATCTATAACATTTATTTTATTCATTTCTCCATCCAAGCTTATTTTCAAAAATTCAAATTTAGTACTTTATTTTAAATATTCGACGTTTATTTTTAGGGACGGTTCAATATCTAGCTGCCCCTATAAATTAATTTGTAGGAGCGGCTGGATATTAAGCTACCCCTTCGGATAGACGTCTATTTATGGGATCGGCTAGATATTGAGCCGCCCCTACAAATCGATTTGTAGAGGCAGCTAGATATTGAGCCGCCCCTACAAATAGAGAATCATTTACAGGGGCAGCTTATATCTGACCGCCCCTACAAGAAAAGACCCCTAGCACTTACAAATGATTTTCCAGGAAGTGATAGATACTGCGATTACATGTGTTCCAATTGCAAGTCCAAGTTAGATGAAGCAGGGGATACATTGAGGTAACACGATCTTGTTGTTGTTGTGACTGCTATTTTTAAAGCCTTTGCTTCACAATATAAAAAATGATTTGTAGCAATACTTTTTTAAAGGCGGCTTTATATGGAGTCGCCCCTACAAATGCTGGCAAAACCAACCGTTCCTACAAACGAATTTATAGGAAATGATGGTGTTACCAACCGCCCTACAAATAGTCTGATTTATGGAGCGGTTCTAATCTAGCTAGCCTTACAAATTGGATTTATAGGGTTGGCTTAATAATGAACCGCCGCAACAAATAGATACCAAATAATAAAATTAAGCACTACATTTGAATTTTTTCAAACAATCTCGGACTAAGAAATGACTAAAATAAAAGTTATAGATCCCAAAAAGTTATAAAACTTTGTTGTTTATAATTTTTTCATTTGAAATTATTTATTAGTTCAAAATACTATTTGAAATTAAAATTTAGAATTGTTGAAGAGATCTAATTTCTCTTTTTACTAGCTAAAACTTGTAACTAGTCTTTTCCCCCTCATTCTAACTTCAAATTTGATGATTTTTTCCTAACAATTTCTAAAATCACTCTCTATCAATTTATTGTGTTCTTACGGCTATTGTTTTAACCATCTTTTTATGTGATTGTGTTTTATCTATTTGAATTTTGAATTTCAAAAAATGGAAATTTCAAACTTCATTTTAGAACATTAAATGATTTCAGCTAAAAAAGTTATGAACATAAAACTTATAGAACTCATCAAGATATACAAATCTTATTTTGGTTATTTCTTCATTCCACATAGTGATAGTATTATTTTTCACAAAACTTACAAATCCCTTTTATAGTTTTATAAACTATAAGAGGGATATGTAACATTTTGTGAATAATGTTACTACCACTATGTTGGTTAAATAAATATTTAATGACCAAAATAAAAGTTTTATTCTCAAAAAGTTGTGAAACTTCATAGTTGACAACTTTTTTATTTTAAATCATCTTGTCAAGGAAGACTATGTTTGAATTTCTCAAATTTGAAATTCAAATTTATAAATGACCTCAATAGAGAAACTACCAGAATAAGACCCCAAAAAGTTATGAAACTTTATTGTTGACAAATTTTTGATTTGAAATCATCTTGTCATAGATTTTTTTTGAATTTTCAAAAATTTAAAATTTGTTTATTTAAATGACCTTGGATGGACAAAGAACAAAAACAAAAGTTGTAGATCTCGAAAAATCATGAAACTTTGTAGTTAATAATTTTTCATTTGAAATCATTTTGTCATGAAAAACTATATTTAAATTTCTTAATTTGAAATTCAAATTTTTGTAAACAACCAATATAAAAGTTGTAGACCTCGAAAAGTTATGAAACTCTGACAACTTTTTTATTTGAATTCGTTTAAGGCCTCAAACAATCAATTTAAACTCGGTTTAAGATAATATGTGGGGGAAAGAAAATGCAATTTAGACACAAGTGACGATGAGGTGTTGTGGTAGAGAATGGTATGCGCAAGAGTGAGGTCATGGGTTTGAATCCTAGGGCTTCTCCAGAATAAAAAATTATTAGTTTGCTATTTTTTGGTAATATTTTTTATGATTTCTAGAAATTGCTGCCTCTACAAATCGTCAGTCATCTGTACAAATTGATTTACAGGGATGACTGACCAACTACCTCTACAAATCGAGCATTTGTAGTCGTGGTTGCTTAGGGGCGGCTGGCAAAACCACAGCTACAAATGTCTATGAGCCGCCCCTACAAGTACGTAATGGCATAGGTGAAGGTAGTCATGATAGCATTATATAGTGACTGTCATGATGTTATCAAATGGGGAACATGTTCATCTTGCAACTGAGGGCTTCTTCAAAGCAATAATTACACAATACTCCCTCTATACTGTAACCACAACTAGAATTTTACATTTCTCCTAGTGAGGTAAGTTTTTTCTAGTGTTTTAACATTCAAAATTTACTATAAATTTTTTCTACTAAATGTCTCCTAACAAGATTGCCATGTGGAATGACAAGTGGTGATGTTTTACTACTTAAAAACACTAGAAGAAGTCCACCATTTTGGTAGTGAATAGTGAACCGAAAACATGCATATCTTCAAAGGCCACTGGTTTCATCGCAATTTAGAAGTATTTTTCTCTCACAACAAATCAAGGTATAGTACTTTTAGTCATGGCTTTTCAGCCAAGCAAATAGGTCAAATGTCTTTGAATAACTTGAGTTAGCGTATAAACTTTAGCTAGAAACCTGTTATGGAGTGTTCTTTAGTGTCATTTGGCTAGGCAGCAAGAAGTAGCTGATATTGGTGGGTTGAGAGAGCCGCATCATCCGACGAACAATGGTGGTGACAATCACGGCGCTGAGAACAACTTACCATGGACCCCTACCTCTTGCCTCCAGCTAGATCAAGATGACCAGATAACTTAGGCATCTTGTGACTAGGTAGCCATACATGCTTATTAATTTAGATGATCTTAGTTTACTTGGTGTCTCTAGCAGGAGGTTCAGTCTGTTAAGATAGGAGATATTTTCCCTATATCTAGGTTCAGTTGTTGTAGCTAGATATATTTCTGTTGAGATATTGTTGTAACAAACTCTGTAACAACCTTCTGATGTATGCCATCGTAGGGAGGCTATTTCCCTACTCTATATAACGTGGAACCGAGGGCTAGGCAATGCACCTCGTTAACCAATATTGACATGGTATCTAGAGCCTAAAGTTCCTTACAGAATTCTACGCCATGGCTACCTCGCACTCCGCCACTCAACACACTGCAATCATCGCCCTCGGTTTCCTTCCCGTCAGCGAGAAGTTGACACGAGGAAACTGGCCTCTCTGGCGCGCACAAGTTCTCTACTTGATCAGGGGAGCGGAGGTGTTCGACTTCCTCAGTCCCACTGCTGCGCCGCCGGCCAAATATCTTGTGAAGAAGGTGGAAGGCGATGAAGATGCTAAGAAGGAGGCGCCGATCCTAAACAAGGAGTACACCTCCTGGATAGCAAAGGACCAACAGGTCCTGAGCTATCTTTTCGTCTCTTGCGGCCGTGAAGTTCTGCAGCAGATCTCAACTACGCAGACGGCCGTCGAGGCCTGGGCCAAGATCGAGGAATTCTTTTCCTCCTAGTCCCGTGCACACGTGATCAGCACTCGCATGGCGCTAGCTACAGCGTCTAAAGGTACATCTACCATTGCTGAGTACTACTCCAAGATGAAGGCCCTGGCAGATGAGATGGCCTCCGCGGGGCATCGGCTTGAGGACGACGAGATGGTTTCCTACATCCTCACCGGCCTCAACGACGACTACGGCTCCGTCACCACATCGATCTCCAACCGGGTGGAGCCTATCTCCTTGGGAGAACTCTACACCCAATTGGTCGCCCATGAGCAGCGCCATGAGTTGCGCAACGGAGGGATCAATTCCTCCGCCAATCTTGCGTAGGACGCGGCGGCGGCAACAACCCCAACCGGGGTCGTGGTGGCTTCAGCCGAGGAGGCGGCAACGATGGACGCAACACAGGTGGACGCAACAGTGTCAAGCGCGTCCCGTTCCAAGCCGGAGTCATCTGACAAGTCTGCGGCAACGAGGGCCATCCTACTCTCAATTGCTTCAAGAGGTTTGATCAATCCTTCTCGGGTCCTCCACAGAAGTCGGCCTCCGCTGCTACATCGGGAAATGGAGTAGACACCAACTGGTACATGGACTCCGGCGCCACAGACCACATCACCAGTGAGCTGGACAAGTTGTCGGTTCATGATCGATATCATGGTGGGGAGCGCATCCATGCAGCAAACGGCTCAGGTATGGAGATAACACACGTTGGTCATTGTACTGTGCAATCCCTACCACATAAAATTCATCTTCGCAATGTACTTCATGTTCTTGTCGCTAGCAAGAGCTTAGTTTCTGTTAATCGTCTCACTCGAGACAATAATGCTTTTGTCGAGTTTCACCCTGACTATTTCTCTATAAAGGAGGCGGCGACGAAGAGAACAATTCTCAGAGGCAAGGCTGAAGGAGGCCTCTATCCTATCAAGTCCCTTCCGAGTAGAACGTCGTCCAATAAGCAAGTTCTTGGAGTCACCAAACCGACCACGTCTACCTGGCACAGTCGATTAGGGCATCCATCTACTTTGGTCATTAGTCAGATTGTTAGTCGTCATAAGCTTTCTTTAATTCATGATGTGAACAATAAACATGTCTGTGATGCATGTCAGCAAGGCAAGAGTCACCAGTTGCCTTATCCCAAGTCAACTAGTGTGTCCTCTTTTCCTTTAGATCTTATTTTTTCTGATGTATGGGGACCTGCCCCAACATCCGTGGGTCGATTCCAGTATTATGTTACGTTCATTGATGATTTCTCCAAATTTACTTGGATTTATTTGATACGCCACAAGTCCGAAGTCTTTCAGTGTTTTCATGACTTTCAAAACCTTGTTGAGCGACAATTTGAAAGGAAGATTAAATCTATATAGACCGACTGGCGAGGGGAATATCAGTCTCTTAATTCTTTCTTTAAACGTGTGGGTATTCACCATTATGTTTCCTGCCCACATGCCCACCAACAGAATGGAGCTGCCGAGCGCAAACATAGACATGTTGTAGAGGTTGGCATCACTCTTCTTGCCCATGCATCTATGCCGTTTAAGTTCTGGGATGAAGCCTTTTTAACAACAGTGTTCTTGATTAATCGGTTGCCCTCTCCAGTAATTGACGGTGACACGCCCCTTAATCGTTTGTACAAGCAAGAGCCTGACTACACCTTTCTTCGCACTTTCGGCTGCGCAGTATGGCCAAACCTTCGCCCTTTCAATACACGCAAATTGCAGTTTCATTCCAAACGTTGCGTATTCATTGGATACAGCAACGCTCATAAAGGGTTTAAGTGCTTAGATCCTAAAGAAGGTCGGGTCTATATATCCCGAGACGTGGTGTTTGATGAGTATGTGTTTCCTTTTGCTGAACTTCATCCTAATGCTGGCTCCAGACTTCGCGCTGAGTTTCGTGTCCTCCTTGATGCCCTTCGTAGTCAATCTTCTATTTTTGGGGATGCGCACATACTAGATCAACGTTTGCAGTCTCCTAATCCCACTGATGTGTGTTCCAGTTCTTGTAATCCTGTGCAGGCTACAGAAAGAAATTTGATGCCAAATGACGCCGGGACGGGCGAGATCGAGGTGGACTCTGCTCCATATTTCATGTGTCATCGGGGAGGTGGCAACACGGCTGCCGATGCTGATCTTCCTGACACTGCCGCCACATCCAATTTGGAATCTCCTCCGGGATTGGTGTCGACAGATGGCAGTGCTGGGCTGTCGGGGGAAGGTGCGGAGCTAGCTTCCTTGGGCGCTGGATCTTCTGCACCGACCTCGGCTTCGACCATCGCGGTGTCGGGTGGCAACTCGCCACACCACGATCCGGCGACAGGAGGGCAACACCAGCAGGTCTTGTCGCCGGGATCAGGTGCGTCGTCCAATTCTGCTGCCTCCCTGGCTGCTCCTGAACCATCTCGACCTGCAACTCGACTTCAACATGGGATTGTGAAGCCATGACAATATACCGATGGTACTGTTCGGTGGGGCATGGCTGCCTCATCTTCTCAAGAAGAACCCAGCAGTGTCCATGAGGCTCTCAAAGACCAATGTTGGGTAGCTGCGATGGATACTGACCATCAAGCCTTGATCAAGAGGGAAGAACATAATTGACTGCAAGTGGGTTTCTAAGGTCAAGCGCAAAGCAGATGGTTCAGTGGACCGCTACAAAGCTCGGTTAGTGGCAAAAGGGTTCAAGCAATGGTATGGCATAGATTACGAGGACACCTTCAGTCCTGTTGTCAAAGCTGCAATAATACGATTGGTTCTTTCCATTTCCATGACAAATGGGTGGACACTACGACAATTGGATGTTTAGAATGCATTTCTTCATGGAATTCTAAGTGAAGAAGTCTATATGAGACAACCACATGGTTATGAAGATAGAGCTCGACCTCAGTATGTTTGCAGACTTGACAAAGCACTCTACGGCTTGAAGCAAGCCCCCCGTGCATGGTATGCAAGACTCTGTGCCAAGCTGGAGTCACTTGGCTTTATATCATCAAAGGCAGACACATCTTTGTTCTTCTATAACAAGGGCAAAGTCAGCATGTTTGTTCTTGTGTGTGTAGATGATATAATTGTAGCAAGTTCAAGTCCTGAGGCAACAAAGGCGCTGCTACAAGATTTGCAACACGAATTTGCCCTAAAAGACCTAGGAGAACTTCACTACTTCTTGGGAATTGAGGTGAAGAAGGTTAATAACAGTTTGGTACTTTCACAAGAGCGATATGTAGCAGATATCCTAGCACGCTCTGGCATGAGCAACTGTAAAGCGATTGCCACACCACTATCAAATACCGAGAAGCTTAGTGCTTACGAAGGAGCAGTCTTGGGTCCGGAAGATATAACCAGGTACAGGAGCTTGGTAGGTGCACTTCAATATCTAACACTTACCAGACCTGATCTATGCTTTGCTGTGAATAAAGTTTGTCAGTATTTACATACGCCAACTGTGATTCATTGGAGTGCAGTTAAGCGTATACTTAGATATGTGCAAGGTACGAAGAATCTTGGGCTCCGAATTGGTCCTTCAAAGAGTATGGTTGTTAGCGCTTTCTCTGATGCAGACTGGGCTGGTTGTGTAGATGACAGAAGATCAACTGGCCGGTTTGCAGTATATCTTGGTGAGAATATGATATCTTGGAGTGCTAGAAAGCAGGCCACTGTGTCACGCTCCAGTACAAAGGCTGAATACAAGTCTCTAGCTAATGCGACTGCTGAGATGATTTGGGTTCAGAAATTGCTAAAAGAACTCAAGATTCCTCATCCTCCTATGGCTCGGTTGTGGTGTGATAATCTTGGTGCCAAATATCTTTCAGCCAACCCTATGTTTCATGCTCGTACCAAACATATTGAAATTGACTTCCACTTTGTCAGAGAAAGGGTAGCCAAGAAGCTTCTTGAGATTCGTTTTATTAGCACCAATGATCAAGTAGCAGATGGATTTACCAAGCCCCTTCCTCGAGTTAAGCTTAGAGAATTTAGAAACAATCTCAACCTTGTATGTGGCTGAGATTGAAGAGGAGTGTTAAGATAGGAGATATTTTCCCTATATCTAGGTTCAGTTGTTGTATCTAGATATATTTCTGTTGAGATCTTGTTGTAACAAACTCTGTACCAACCTTCTGATGTATGCCACCGTAGGGAGGCTATTTCCCTACTCTATATAACGTGGAACCGAGGGCTAGGCAATGCACCTCGTTAACCAATCTTGACACAGTCGACCGAGCAGCTAGATGGTTCGAGTAGCAGCAGGGCCAGAACCATGTGAGGCGTGTAACTGCTTTCTACTCGTAGGGATTCACACTGGCACATCACTGAGTTGGACTAAGTCGGTGAGCCGCTCGAACCTAAAAAAGTTGTGTCTAAATAGAAGACTGTCCTCAGGGCACTTGTAAGGGACTACATCCCAATTAAGTATAGGTATTGTATTGGGAATCATTGAAGGATGACATATGGGACAACCACATTCCAATTTTTTTACTTTTCCACAGGACATTGACAAGGAGCAAGTCAAGAAAAAAGCAAAAGAAATCAGGGGGACATGCTTCAAGACTTTCAAGGGGACATTGTACAAGATATTTATCCTCAAGGAAGAAGTGCCAAATTGGGATGATGGAGAGTACGCCAAGCAGAAGGAATTATGGGAGGCTTTCAAGCAATACAAGCTATACAATGATTACTTGGAATTGAGCAAGAAGAATAAGGCGGCAAACTCGCTTAAGGCCTTGTTTGGATGTATTCGGATTCACATCAATCCACATGTGTTGAGGTGGATTGGTGTGGAACTTGAACTAAACTCCACTCCAACCCACACCAACACACACATGGATTGAAGTGAACCTGACAACATCCAAACAAGGCCTAAAGGAACAAATCCTCACCACCTCCGCTCTCGTGGCTAAGCCAGTAAGATGGATGAATTTGAAGGAGAATTTGTGGAGTTGGAACGTCGTGGCATTGAGCCTAAGACTGCCACTTGGGAGCCTAGATTAATGCATTTCTATATGGCTGTTGGGTATTTTAAACGCAAATAGAAAAATCTGCAAGCGCACGGATACGATGTAGCTTTCACCTGGAAGTATTCCAGAGTATCGATTTTCCACAGAGAACGTGAGTGTACTAATTAAGAATCAAGATCGCCCAAGGATAACTATATAATTATTTTTGGTGGGAAGAGAGAAAGTTTCCTAAGAGTTCTCCAGTTGATCTAAGAATCAAGAATTACTTCAAAGATTATTTATTTCGGGACATCAGAGCACTAACCACAGAAAGAGATGAGAATGGGGCTAGGAAGGTCTGACTACGGTCCTACAAACACCGATCCGAACAAGGTGAAATACGTCGACCGTTAGGGCTGTCACTACCCTAGGGCTACCACAACAATCCGCAGGATTGGGTGCAATTCTAGGTAATTGCAAGACTAAACACCACGTCTAATCTATTAATTACTACTCTAATGTTGCAAAGATTAGAGCACTTGATGCAAGCGGGAATCCAATAAATAACTTGAATGTAAATAAAAGTAATTAAAGAACTCAGGATTATGAATTGAAGAACATGGAGAACGATGAAGAACGAACCAGTTGCTGCAAAAGTACAATGTTGAGGAAGATCCGACAGATCCGGCTCCTCCTCCTCTGCTCTCCTCTTCTCTCTCCCTATTTTCTAGATTACAACTAGAACTAACTAGAACTAGAACTAGAAGAACTAGAACTAGAACTAGATGAACTAGATCTAGATCTAGATGAACTAAAGGTAGAACTAGAAGAACTAGAGGGATCCTCTCTACTTGGATGAAGAATTGAAACCCTAGCTTTGATTCTGTAGAAGAGGTATGATCTCCAAGGGCCAGGGGGCCTTGCTTATATAGTCTTTTTAGATGAATCTGGACCGTCGGATCAAACCGACATTGATTGAAAGGTTATCCTTGATCCTTTAGGTCTGTGGAGCATGATCCCCAAGTTGTACCCTCATTGGGTAGAAAAGGAGGGCGTGCGCCCTCAGGACTAGGGCGGGCGCCCTGTCCCTGAGCCCTCTTGGCCTCCGCTTTGTTCCCGTGGCTTCTAGAGTCTTCTAGATGATAGAAAATTGCGCAGCACGTTAATATCTCTATGTGAACCCGACGTGTGGGCCTTTCTTCCGTATTTCCTGATAACCCCCTGCAGAAATAGGCAAACACCAAAACTCGTGGAATTCTATCAGATAAAACCCTAAGTCTAGGTGTTAGTTGCATTTGGATCCTTTTCCATGTTTAGTTGATGGTTAAATGTGAGCATTAAGGACCGTCAACAATGGCAAGTGGGGTACACATCACGGCTTGGATGGGAGCTTTAGCTCCAAATATCCAGCCCTGAGCACCCTCATCTCGAGGATCTCCAAAGCTAAATGAAGAGGTGAAGCTAGGGACCCGCACTTCTGAAAGGGAGAATGGCCTACTCACCCAAGCATTCACAAGCGAAGAGCACCCTGGTTGCACTCGAGGAGTCAGTCTAGTTCCTTGGAAACTAGCATTCGAGGAAGATTCGGCCACTTATCAAAGACGCTCCGCTCCAGGGGTAAACAGGCACGAGAGGATGAGTGTATGAGGGTTCTGAAAGAGATGGAAGACAAATTCAAAAAATGGATTGATGAGAAGGTCAAAGAAAAAGTCAATCAAATTATGGCGTTCCGATTAGTTTTAGAAAAGTGGAGTACCACCACAAGAACCAGTTCCGATTAGTTTTAGCCCATAGTTCAGGGGGCGTAGCAGCTGCGGATTGACTCCGCTCGATGATGTAGAGGCAAATGAGCCTCATCCGGTTAACAACATCATCGGGCCTGTTAGTGTCAGGCTGTATATTTGTTAGCAATGGACAACTAACAAGACAGGACCATTAATGGTCGCCCCAATTCCACTGAGGTATGCCCACATCAGCATTGATAATATACTTGATAAGAAGTATAACATGATTCACAATGATTACCCCACATAGGAAGACAGGCAATGCCTTATTCAGAACAAGGGCGGGCCTAGCGCAAGCGCTTCATTAAGCTTGATCATTAGTTGTCTTTGGATGATGATGATGAGGAGAAGGAGGGGGAGGTCGGTGAATCTTCACTGCCTAGATCGAGATGATCATTCACCATCTCCCAACAGAGGAGATCACTCTACTTTCCCTCCTCCCTTTCCATCACCTCAGAGAAGATAGAAGTCTCCTCTTCCTGTGCTCCTCCTCCACCACTCAAAATAGTTTGTAAGTCATAGAAAAGGACCTCTGATTCGATCACTAATGCTCCCAAAGCGGACCATCAAAAAATAAAAAGGTTACATCTCCAACAGTTTGCAAAAAAATACTTGGCAAATCTTATGATTGCCAAGTGGCTAAAACATATGGCAAGTGAAAAAAGATTGTACATCCAATAGTTTGCTATTTGAGATAATGCATGTACTGTGAGATCATGCATGCATGGGTGAAGTTTTACGGACCACATATAGAGAGCACGCCACTTGCGCCTACTGGCCTAGCTTTGGCGGCGGATCCGGACGATGGGGGAGCCACCTTTGTCCTCTATCGACCAGATCTGGTGGTGGCGCAGGCGTGGAGCCACCTCCCTCATCCCTTCATGGCTTGGCGGTGCATGGTGATGTTGGCGATGATGGGGTCGCGCGGAGCAGGCAGGCTTCGAAATTGGCTCACCAATGAGCATGGGATTTTTTTACTCTATTAACCGAGGCAAGCAAGGAAACCGCCTCGGTTAAGATCTGATTAACTGTGACCTTAGCACCAAGGGGGTTGCTTTGTCCATCTCGGTAAAGCCAAAATGCCCGTCTCTGTTAAAATTGCTATAGTAGTCACTACTGCAGAATGAGGCATTGGTCGATGCCCAAAATGGCCAAAAACCTCGGCCTTTTTGCGACCCGGGGTTAAAGGCCCCTTTAACACCGGTTCGTACCACGAACCGGTGCTAAAGGGTCCTGCCCAACGGCTACTGACAGGTGCTGTCTGGGCAGGGACCCTTTAGCACCGGTTCTTGTTACTGACCGGTGCTAAAGGGTCCCCTTTAGCACCGGCCAGTGCCACGGGCCGAGGCAAAGCCTTTAGCACCAGTTTGGCACAAAAACCGATGCTAAAGGGTGACCCTTTAGCACCGGTTTTTGCCCTGAACCAGTGCTAAAGCTCCGGTTTATAGGCCCGCCTACTCCTTCCCTCTGCCCATTTGAAACCGAGAGCACCATTGTTGTTCTTGGAGCTTCTTCTTCCTTGTTCTTCATTTGTTCTTCATCTCTGACGCCCATCGTTGATCTTCTTCGACTCCATCATCATTTCTTCGTGCTTGGAGGTGACTAACTTTAGTCTTTGTTGTCTTTTTCATGTTGTTTTTGGCTTGTGATGTTCCCATTATTTTTAGCTCAAATCCACTTTGTTATTTTGAATCATTCACATGAATTAGTATATATATATATATATTTCATGGTTGACCTAGTATTAGTGTAGTTTGCAAGAATGAATTATAGTATCTTTTTATGATCTTAGAAAGTAGGATAGTTCAAATTAATTGGTTTGTTAATATCACTTGATTTATTTTTATTACAACATAATGTCCATTGTATAATTTAGAAGATTTGTTGAAGTAACTAGATAAATAAAGAATATTATTAGGTTCTTCTTTAATCATACATGTTTACTAGTAAATGTGGAATTTATAATTGTTTAAAAATTGAGTATGGATAGTAGATGCCAACCGTGACCGGGTCTTCGGTCTCTCAACGGGTTCAAAAGCGATACCAGCCGGAACTCCCTCTCATTACTTGTGGCAAGTGTGGGCAGAAGATTATGATGGAGTACAAAGTGTCGAAAGAGGGAGTAAACAAGGGTTGTATATTCTACAAGTGTCCGGATCGTAATATGAGTTATTTCCAGACATTTGCTTATATATGTGCTTATTTTTTTAAATGATATTAATTAAACTTTTGATTCTCTCTTTTAATTTCAGTGGGACGGTACCGGCGGATGTACAGGTTGGTACTGGGAGGAAGAATACATTGAACACATTAAGAAATATTTTGCACAGATGGTTGAGGCTGAAGGTGGTGAGGCAGTGAGCTGACGAAAGGAGTTTAATGATATTGATCAAGCGAATGATCTATCTATTATAGTTGGGATCGGACGCGAACTAATTATGTTGCTTAAGTGCATTTTAGTTTTGGTTTTTTTAGTGCTAGTTGCGATTGTATTTGTTGTAGCCAAGCTTTCTTGAATTAATCAACTATGTATCTTAGACATGTTGTGCAATAAGATGAGAAAATATATGTGTGCATGGTTTTCATAATATATATGTTATATTTAATGCAGATGGTAACACGTAATTGGATGTATAATGCCGATCGGCGCTCTGAAGAGTTCATTAATGGCGTGCACTATTTCTTAAGTGTGGCCGAGACAAATAAGAGGGACGGTTTCATGTGCTGTCTATGTGCCGTGTGCAAGAATTTGGCGGAATATTCTAACTCAAGAACTCTTCATTCGCACTTATTAAAGTCAGGTTTCGTACCAAACTATATTTGTTGGACCAAGCATAGAGAAAGCGGGATTATAATGGATGAAGGTGAAGAAGAAGAAGAAGAAGAAGAAGAAGAAGAAGAAGAAGAAGAAGAAGAAGAAGAATTGGACCATGCTAATATTATTGCTCAGTACGGTGGCTTCAATGATGTTGCAATGGGGGGAGATAATGAAGAAGAGGTAGCGACAGAAGATGATCGCGGCGATGATGCTTTTGGTGATGCCATCTGTGATGCACAAAGAGAATGTGAAAGTGATAAAGAGAAAGCCAAGTTCGAGCGCATGCTAGAGGACCACAGGAAATCGCTATATCCCACCGCTGAAGAGGGGCAAAAAAAGCTGGGTACCACACTGGAATTGCTGCAATAGAAGGCAAAGAATGGTACATCTGACAAGGCATTTGGGCAGTTATTGAAGATCATAAAAAAGATGCTTCTGAAAGGCAACGAATTGCCCACCACTATGTATGAAGCAAAACAGGTTGTCTGCCCTTTGGGATTAGAAATCCAGAAGATACATGCATGTCCTAATGACTGCATCCTCTACCGTGGGGAGGAATACGAGAATTTGGATGCATGTCCAGTATGTAAGGCATCACGGTATAATATTAGACGAGATGATCCTAGCGATGTTGAGGGTGAAGAACATCATAGGAAGAAAAATCCTACCAAGGTTATGTGGTATGCTCCTATAATACCACGATTAAAACGTCTGTTCAGAAATAAAGACAATGCAAAGTTGTTGCGATGTCACAAAGAAGACCGTAAGATAGACAATATGCTGAGACACCCTGCCGATGGATCCCAGTGGAGAGCGATAGACAAAGAATTCCCAGATTTTGCAGATGATGCTAGAAACTTGTGGTTCGCCTTAAGTACAGATGGTATGAATCCTTTCGGTCAGCAGAGCAGTAGTCACAGCACTTGGCCAGTTACTCTATGTATCTACAACCTTCCTCCATGGCTATGCATGAAGCGGAAGTTTATTATGATGACGATGCTTATCCAAGGACCGAAGCAACCTGGCAATGACATAGATGTCTACCTGAGGCCATTAGTTGAGGAACTTTAACTTTTATGGAGCAAACTAGGAGTTCGCGTGTGGGATGAGTACAAACAAGAGCACTTTGACCTGCGAGCATTGTTGTTTGTAACAATCAATGATTGGCCAGCTCTGAGTAATCTTTCAGGCCAGTCAAACAAGGGATATAATGCATGCACACATTGTTATGAAGACCTTGACTGTGTATTTTTGAAAAAATGTCGAAAGGTCGTGTACCTTGGCCACCGTCGGTTTCTTCCTGTGAACCACCCAGTAGGAAAGAAAGGCAAGCATTTTAAACGCAAGGCAGACCACCGGACCAAACCTCTCAATCGAACCGGGGATGATGTACTCGAAATGGTCAAGGATATAAAAGTGGTATTTGGAAAGGGACGAGGCAGCGAATCTATTCCCAAGGATGTTAAGGGACACATACCCATGTGGAAGAAGAAATCCATATTTTGGGAGCTACCTTACTGGAATGTCCTAGAGGTCTGCAACACGATCGACGTGATGCATCTGACAAAGAATCTTTGTGTGAACTTGCTCGAATTCATGGGTGTCTACGGGAAGTCTAAGGATTCACTTGAAGCACGACAAGACTTGCAGCGCATGAAAGAACAAGACAACCTGCATCCACAAAAGACAGATGATGGACGTCATTACTTAAGCCCTGCTAGCTACACTCTGAGCAAAGAAGAGAAGGAAAGCATGTTTGAATGTCTTAGCAGCATCAAGGTCCCATCTGGATTCTCCTCCAATATCAAGGGAATAATTAATGTGCCAGAGAAGAAATTCCTGAACTTGAAGTCCCATGACTGTCACGTTCTAATGATGCAATTGATGCCGGTGGTTTTAAGAGGAATTTTACCTCCACACGTACGTCTAGCCACCGTAAAGCTATGTGCATTCCTCAATGCAATTTCTCAGAAGGCAATCAATCCAGAGCAACTAGCTACTCTGCAGAATGATGTCGTTCAATGTCTCGTTACCTTTGAGTTGGTGTTCCCTCCATCCTTCTTCGATATCATGACACACCTCCTAGTTCATCTGATCAAAGAGATTCGTATTCTCGGTCCTGTGTTCCTACACAACATGTTCCCCTTCGAGAGATTCATGAGTATCCTAAAGAAATATGTCCATAGTCATTCTTGGCCAGAAGGAAGCATTGCCAAGGGATACGGAACAGAGGAGGTCATAGAGTTCTGTGTTGACTTTATTCCAGACCTTGACCCAATTGGCATTCCTGAATCTCGACACGAGGGCAGACTCAGCGGAAAGGGAACACTTGGGAAGAAAACATATATTGGTACGGGAGACGATTACTTCAATAAAGCACACTACACAGTTCTCCAGAACTCCTCATTGGTGGAACCATATGTTGAGGTACACAAAGATTTCCTACGGTCCCAGTGACCCGGGAAGAATGAAGCTTGGATAATGCGTCAGCACATGGAAACTTTTGGCGATTGGTTGCGCAAAAAATGTCCTCACGTACAAAGGGTACGAGATAAATGGTAACACATTTTACACAGTTGGCCAAGATGAAAGGAGCACCAACCAAAATAGTGGTGTACGCGTGGATGCTACGGATCCAAATAGAAACAGACAAACATATTATGAACGCATAGAAGACATATGGGAACTAGTCTATGCAGCTAATTTTAAAGTTCCTTTGTTCCGGTGCCAATGAGTGAAGATGACCGGAGGTGGGGTAACAGTCGACAAGGAGTATGGGATGACAACCGTGGACCTTAACAATAGTGGGTTCAAAGACGAACCATTTGTCCTTGCTGCAGACGTGAGTCAGGTGTTCTATGTCAAAGATATGTCTACGAAACCAAAGAGAGGAAAAAATGATGACCACTCAATCACTCAATCATCAATGAGCCAAAGCGCCACATTGTCCTTTCTGGGAAAAGAAACATTGTCGGAATTGAGGACAAGTCAGACATGTCAGGCGATTACGAAAGGGATGATCGAATTCCGCCCTTCATAGTCAACAAAGACCCAAGCATTCTGTTAAACAATGAGGATACTCCATGGTTACGGCAGGATCATAACCAAGGGTCATACGTCAAGAAGAAGTTCACTGTTGTGTCGGCTTAACATAAAGTCATGTTTAATAGTATGTGTTGTAACAAACTTTGTATGAAACTATATTTTAGAATTGTGAATTTTGATGAGTGTAACAAACTTTGTATTCATGACTTTTCCATTTGGGACCATCTAGAGTTCGGTCAAAGAGTGTTTTTGTAAAAACCAATGCTTTAACTTTGGTCAAACTTGGTCAAATGACAAACTAAATTACTTAACAAAAAAATTTTGAATACCAAGTTGTTAGATATCATCAAGATCTAAACTTTTTATATACACAATTTTTCCATTTGAGAAAGTTTAAGTTAACAATACCCACCAAATCTTGAATCTCACACAAACTATATGAAACTATATGTGTCAATTGTGGATTTTCAATTACACCTTCCCAAAACTTTGTCAAATGCAAAAATGGTCTATATATTAAATGTAGATTTTGATGAGTGGAACAATATTGGTATTCATGACTTTTCCATTCGAGACCATCTAGGGTTCCGAAACCGCTGCGTAGCTATGAATTCTCTAAAAATTAAAAATTCAGTGGTTCAAACTTTTCCAAATGAAAAGTTGACCATTAGACAAAATGTAGAATTTGATGAGTGTAAAAAACTTTGTATTCCTGACGTTTCCATTTGGGACCATCAAGGTTTCGGTCAAAGGGTGTTTTTGTAAAAACCAATACTTTGACTTTGGTCAAACTTGATCAAATGGCCCATTTGATGACTTCAAATGAAAACATTTTGAATACAAAGTTGTTAAAGATCATCAAGATCTACATTTTATATATTGTCTAATTTTCCATTTGGATAATTTTGAGCCAATCCTAAGCACATTTCTTTAAAATCCAAGACGGGTTTTGGTCAAACTTGGTCAAATGACAAACTAAATTACTTAAAATGAAAACATTTTGAATACCAAGTTGTTAGATATCATCAAGATCTAAACTTTTTATATACACAATTTTTCTATTTGAGAAAGTTTAAGTTAACAATACCCACCAAATCTTGAATCTCACACAAACTAAATGTATGAAACTATATGTGTCAATTGTGGATTTTCAGCTACACCTTCCCAAAACTTTGTCAAATGCAAAAATGGTCTATATATTAAATGTAGATTTTGATGAGTGGAACAATATTGGTATTCATGACTGTTCCAATCGAGACCATATAGGGTTCCGAAACCGCTGCATGGCTATGAATTCTCTGAAAATTCAAAATTCAGTGGTTCAAACTTTTCCAAATGAAAAGTTGACCATTAGACAAAATGTAGAATTTGATGAGTGTAACAAACTTTGTATTCATGACTTTTCCATTTGGGACCATCTAGGTTTCGGTCAAAGGGTGTTTTTATAAAAACCAATGCTTTGACTTTGGTGAAACTTGATCAAATGGCCCATTTGATGACTTCAAACGAAAAAATTTTGAATACAAAGATGTTAGAGATTATCAAGATCTACATTTTATATATTGTCTATTTTTCCATTTGGATAATTTTAAGCCAATCCTAAGCATATTTCTTTAAAATACAAGACAGGTTTTGGTCAAACTTGGTCAAATGACAAACTAAATTACTTAAAATGAAAAAATTTTGAATACCAAGTTGTTAGATATCATCAAGATCTAAACTTTTTATATACACAATTTTTCCATTTGAGAAAGTTTAAGTTAACAATACCCACCAAATCTTGAATCTCACACAAACTAACTGTATGAAACTATATGTGTCAATTGTGGATTTTCACCTACACCTTCCCAAAACTTTGTCAAATGCAAAAATGGTCTATATATTAAATGTTGATTTTGATGAGTGGAACAATATTGGTATTCATGACTTTTCCAATCGAGACCATATAGGGTTCCGAAACCGCTGCGTGGCTATGAATTCTCTGACAATTCAAAATTCAGTGGTCCAAACTTTTCCAAATGAAAAGTTGACCATTAGACAAAATGTAGAATTTGATGAGTGTAACAAACTTTGTATTCATGACTTTTCCATTTGAGACCATCTAGGTTTCAGTCAAAGGGTGTTTTTATAAAAACCAATGCTTTGACTTTGGTGAAACTTGATCAAATGGCCCATTTGATGACTTCAAACGAAAAAATTTTGAATACAAAGTTGTTAGAGATCATCAAGATCTACATTTTATATATTGTCATTTTTTCCATTTGGATAATTTTGAGCCAATCCTAAGCATATTTCTTTAAAATACAAGACGGGTTTTGGTCAAACTTGGTCAAATGACAAACTAAATTACTTAAAATGAAAAAATTTTGAATACCAAGTTGTTAGATATCATCAAGATCTAAACTTTTTATATACACAATTTTTCCATTTGAGAAAGTTTAAGTTAACAATACCCACCAAATCTTGAATCTCACACAAACTAACTGTATGAAACTATATGTGTCAATTGTGGATTTTCACCTACACCTTCCCAAAACTTTGTCAAATGCGAAAATGGTATATATATTAAATGTAGATTTTGATGAATGGAACAATATTGGTATTCATGACTTTTGAATTCGAGACCATCTAGGGTTCCGAAACCGCTGCGTAGCTATGAATTCTCTGAAAATTAAAAATTCAGTGGTTCAAACTTTTCCAAATGAAAAGTTGACCATTAGACAAAAAGTAGAATTTTATGAGTGTAACAAACTTTCTATTCATGACTTTTCCATTTGGGACCATCTAGGGTTCGGTCAAAGGGTGTTTTTATAAAAACCAATGCTTTGACTTTGGTCAAACTTGATCAAATGGCCCATTTGATGACTTCAAATGAAAAAAGTTTGAATAAAAAGTTGTTAGAGATCATCAAGATCTACATTTTATATATTGTCATTTTTTCTATTTGGATAATTTTGAGCCAATCCTAAGCATATTTCTTTAAAATACAAGACGGGTTTTGGTCAAACTTGGTCAAATGACAAATTAAATTACTTAAAATGAAAAAATTTTGAATACCAAGTTGTTAGATATCATCAAGATCTAAACTTTTTATATACACAATTTTTCCATTTGAGAAAGTTTAAGTTAACAATACCCACCAAATCTTGAATCTTACACAATATATGAAACTATATGTGTCAATTGTGGATTTTCAACTACACCTTCCCAAAACTTTGTCAAATGCAAAAATGGTCTATAAATTAAATGTATATTTTGATGAGTGGAACAATATTGGTATTCATGACTTTTCCATTCGAGACCATCTAGGGTTCCGAAACCGCTGCGTGGCTATGAAATCTCTGAAAATTCAAAATTCAGCGGTTCAAACTTTTCCAAATGAAAAGTTGACCATTAGACAAAATGTATAACTTGATGAGTGTAACAAACTTTGTATTCATGACTTTTCCATTTGGGATCATATAGTGTTCGGTCAAAGGGTGTTTTTGTAAAAACCAATGCTTTGACTTTGGTCAAACTTGATCAAATGGCCCATTTGATGACTGCAAATGAAAAAATTTTGAATACAAAGTTGTTAGAGATCATCAAGATCTACATTTTATATATTGTCTATTTTCCCATTTGGATAATTTTGAGCCAATCCTAAGCACATTTCTTTAAAATCCAAGACGGGTTTTGGTCAAACTTGGTCAAATGACAAACTAAATTACTTAAAATGAAAACATTTTGAATACCAAGTTGTTAGATATCATCAAGATCTAAATTTTTTATATACACAATTTTTTCATTTGAGAAAGTTTAAGTTAACAATACCCACCAAATCTTGAATCTCACACAAACTAACTATATGAAACTATATGTGTCAATTGTGGATTTTCAGCTACACCTTCCCAAAACTTTGTCAAATGCAAAAATGGTCTATATATTAAATGTAGATTTTGATGAGTGGAACAATATTGGTATTCATGACTTTTCCATTCGAGACCATCTAGTGTTCCGAAACCGCTGCGTGGCTATGAATTCTCTGAAAATTCAAAATTCAGTGGTTCAAACTTTTCCAAATGAAAAGTTGGCCATTAGACAAAATGTAGAATTTGATGAGTGTAACAAACTTTGTATTCATGACTTTTCCATTTGGGACCATCTAGGGTTCGGTCAAAGGGTGTTTTTATAAAAACCAATGCTTTGCCTTTGGTGAAACTTAATCAAATGGCCCATTTGATGACTTCAAACGAAAAAATTTTGAATACAAAGTTGTTAGAGATCATCAAGATCTACATTTTATATATTGTCATTTTTTCCATTTGGATAATTTTGAGCCAATCCTAAGCATATTTCTTTAAAATACAAGACGGGTTTTGGTCAAACTTGGTCAAATGACAAACTAAATTACTTAAAATGAAAAAATTTTGAATACCAAGTTGTTAGATATCATCAAGATCTAAACTTTTTATATACACAATTTTTCCATTTGAGAAAGTTTAAGTTAACAATACCCACCAAATCTTGAATCTCACACAAACTAACTGTATGAAACTATATGTGTCAATTGTGGATTTTCACCTACACCTTCCCAAAACTTTGTCAAATGCGAAAATGGTCTATATATTAAATGTAGATTTTGATGAATGGAACAATATTGGTATTCATGACTTTTGAATTTGAGACCATCTAGGGTTCCGAAACCGCTGCGTAGCTATGAATTCTCTGAAAATTAAAAATTCAGTGGTTCAAACTTTTCCAAATGAAAAGTTGACCATTAGACAAAAAGTAGAATTTGATGAGTGTAACAAACTTTCTATTCATGACTTTTCCATTTGGGACCATCTAGGGTTCGGTCAAAGGGTGTTTTTATAAAAACCAATGCTTTGACTTTGGTCAAACTTGATCAAATGGCCCATTTGATGACTTCAAACGAAAAAATTTTGAATACAAAGTTGTTAGAGATCATCAAGATCTACATTTTATATATTGTCATTTTTTCCATTTGGATAATTTTGAGCCAATCCTAAGCATATTTCTTTAAAATACAAGACGGGTTTTGGTCAAACTTGGTCAAATGACAAACTAAATTACTTAAAATGAAAAAATTTTGAATACCAAGTTGTTAGATATCATCAAGATCTAAACTTTTTATATACACAATTTTTCCATTTGAGAAAGTTTAAGTTAGCAATACCCACCAAATCTTGAATCTCACACAAACTAACTATATGAAACTATATGTGTCAATTGTGGATTTTCACCTACACCTTCCCAAAACTTTGTCAAATGCAAAAATGGTCTATATATTAAATGTAGATTTTGATGAATGGAACAATATTGGTATTCATGACTTTTGAATTCGAGACCATCTAGGGTTCCGAAACCGCTGCGTAGCTATGAATTCTCTGAAAATTAAAAATTCAGTGGTTCAAACTTTTCCAAATGAAAAGTTGACCATTAGACAAAAAGTAGAATTTGATGAGTGTAACAAACTTTCTATTCATGACTTTTCCATTTGGGACCATCTAGGGTTCGGTCAAAGGGTGTTTTTATAAAAACCAATGCTTTGACTTTGGTCAAACTTGATCAAATGGCCCATTTGATGACTTCAAATGAAAAAAGTTTGAATAAAAACTTTTAGAGATCATCAAGATCTACATTTTATATATTGTCATTTTTTCCATTTGGATAATTGTGAGCCAATCCTAAGCATATTTCTTTAAAATACAAGACGGGTTTTGGTCAAACTTGGTCAAATGACAAACTAAATTACTTAAAATGAAAAAATTTTGAATACCAAGTTGTTAGATATCAACAAGATCTAAACTTTTTATATACACAATTTTTCCATTTGAGAAAGTTTAAGTTAACAATACCCACCAAATCTTGAATCTCACACAAACTAACTGTATGAAACTATATGTGTCAATTGTGGATTTTCAACTACACCTTCCCAAAACTTTGTCAAATGCAAAAATGGTCTATATATTAAATGTAGATTTTGATGAGTGGAACAATATTGGTATTCATGACTTTTGAATTCGAGACAATCTAGGGTTCCGAAACCGCTGCGTAGCTATGAATTCTCTGAAAATTAAAAATTCAGTGGTTCAAATTTTTCCAAATGAAAAGTTGACCATTAGACAAAAAGTAGAATTTGATGAGTGTAACAAAGTTTGTATTCATGACTTTTCCATTTGGGACCATCTAGGGTTCGGTCAAAGGGTGTTTTTATAAAAACCGAAGGCTTTGACTTTGGACAAACTTCATCAAATGGCCCATTTGATGACTTCAAATGAAAAAATTTTGAATACCAAGTTGTTAGATATCATCAAGATCTAAACTTTTTATATACAAAATTTTTCCATTTGAGAAAGTTTAAGTTAACAATACCCACCAAATCCTGAATCTTACACAATATATGAAACTATATGTGTCAATTGTGGATTTTCAACTACACCTTCCCAAAACTTTGTCAAATGCAAAAATGGTCGATAAATTAAATGTATATTTTGATGAGTGGAACAATATTGGTATTCATGACTTTTCCATTCGAGACCATCTAGGGTTCCGAAACCGCTGCGTGGCTATGAAATCTCTAATAATTCAAAATTCAGCGGTTCAAACTTTTCCAAATGAAAAGTTGACCATTAGACAAAATGTATAACTTGATGAGTGTAACAAACTTTGTATTCATGACTTTTCCATTTGGGATCATCTAGTGTTCGGTCAAAGGGTGTTTTTGTAAAAACCAATGCTTTGACTTTGGTCAAACTTGATCAAATGGCCCATTTGATGACTTCAAATGAAAAAATTTTGAATAAAAAGTTGTTAGAGATCATCAAGATCTACATTTTATATATTGTCATTTTTTCTATTTGGATAATTTTGAGCCAATCCTAAGCATATTTCTTTAAAATACAAGACGGGTTTTGGTCAAACTTGGTCAAATGACAAACTAAATTACTTAAAATGAAAAAATTTTGAATACCAAGTTGTTAGATATCATCAAGATCTAAACTTTTTATATACACAATTTTTCCATTTGAGAAAGTTTAAGTTAACAATACCCACCAAATCTTGAATCTCACACAAACTAACTATATGAAACTATATGTGTCAATTGTGGATTTTCAGCTACACCTTCCCAAAACTTTGTCAAATGCAAAAATAGTCTGTATATTAAATGTAGATTTTGATGAGTGGAACAATATTGGTAATTATGACTTTTCCATTCGAGACCATCTAGTGTTCCGAAACCGCTGCGTGGCTATAAATTCTCTGAAAATTCAAAATTCAGTGGTTCAAACTTTTCCAAATGAAAAGTTGACCATTAGACAAAATGTAGAATTTGATGAGTGTAACAAACTTTGTATTCATGACCTTTCCATTTGGGACCATCTAGGTTTCGGTCAAAGGGTGTTTTTGTAAAAACCAATGCTTTGACTTTGGTCAAACTTGATCAAATGGCCCATTTCATGACTTCAAATGAAAAAAGTTTGAATACAAAGTTGTTAGAGATCATCAAGATCTACATTTTATATATTGTCTATTTTTCCATTTGGATAATTTTGAGCCAATCCTAAGCACATTTCTTTAAAATCTAAGATGGGTTTTGGTCAAACTTGGTCAAATGACAAACTATATTACTTAAAATGAAAAATTTTTGATACCAGTTGTTAGATATCATCAAGATCTAAACTTTTTATATACACAATTTTTCCATTTGAGAAAGTTTAAGTTAACAATACCCAACAAATCTTGAATCTCACACAAACTAACTATATGAAACTATATGTGTCAATTGTGGATTTTCAACTACACCTTGCCAAAACTTTGTCAAATGCAAAAATTGTCTATATATTAAATGTAGATTTTGAAGAGGGGAACAATATTGGTATTCATGACTTTTCCATTCGAGACCATCTAGGGTTCGGAAACCGCTGCGTGGCTATGAATTCTCTGAAAATTCAAAATTCAGTGGTTCAAACTTTTCGAAATGAAAAGTTGACCATTAGGCAAAATGTAGAACTTGATGAGTGTAACAAACTTTGTATTCATGACTTTTCCATTTGGGACCATCTATGGTTCGGTCAAAGGGTGTTTTTGTAAAAACCAATGCTTTGACTTTGGTCAAACTTGATCAAATGGCCCATTTGATGACTTCAAATGAAAACATTTTGAATACAAAGTTGTTAGAGATCATCAAGATCTACATTTTATATATTGTCTATTTTTCTATTTGGATAATTTTGAGCCAATCCTAAGCACATTTCTTTAAAATCTAAGATGGGTTTTGGTCAAATTTGGTCAAATGACAAACTATATTACTTAAAATGAAAAAATTTTGAATACCAAGTTGTTAGATATCATCAAGATCTAAACTTTTTATATACACAATTTTTCCATCTGAGAAAGTTTAAGTTAACAATACCCACCAAATCTTGAATCTCACACAAACTATATGAAACTATATGTGTCAATTGTGGATTTTCAACTACACCTTCCCAAAACTTTATCAAATACAAAAATGGTCCATATATTAAATGTAGATTTTTTTGAGTGGAACAATATTGGTATTCATGACTTTTCCATTCGAGACCATCTAGGGTTCCGAAACCGCTGCGTGGCTATGAATTCTCTGAAAATTCAAAATTCAGTGGTTTAAACTTTTCCAAATGAAAAGTTGACCATTAGACAAAATGTAGAACTTGATGAATGTAACAAACTTTGTATTTATAACTTTTCCATTGTGGACCATCTAGGGTTCCGTCAAAGAGTGTGTTTTTATTTGATGAAAACTATACGCTACTAGCATTCCGAGTAATAAATAACAAAAATAAAAAGTTTAACGTCAATATGATGTGAAAATAGATTTCCAGTTGATTGGATATAGTTTTTATAAATTTATTGAAATAATATATTTTTGCATTAACAAAATACTAAACATTTCTTACAAAATTATTGCAAATTATAAATTACAGTAAGATATTTAAGGTTAAAAATTTTCATGTGTACATTTAAAAAAAATAAAATATATGTCACTGTTTAAAAAATATTATGCAAAATATTTAATTTACTACACAATTTATAATATAAACTGTATATATAAACACTTTAACTTAAAAACTGGGCCTTTAGCACCGGCCCATAGTGGGAACCGGTGCTAAAGGGTCCTGAAAATTTCAGGACCCCGCCCTAGCCCGCGCAAGACCCTTTAACACCGGTCCGTGGCTGGCACCGGTGCTAAAGGTGAAAGCCCTAGTTTGGTTTTGGATAATTGATGAAACCTTAGTACTAACCTCTATGCTAAGTATGTGTAGACTTAATGAGGATGGTACATGCCAAGTGAAGGAGCAAGTGATGATCATGGTGATGATGGTGATGACCAAAAGGTGATCAAGTGCTCAACTTGGAAAAGAAAAAAGAGAAAAACAAAACCCTATGGAGATCAAGGCAAAGGTATTGCTTAGGGTTTTGGTTTTGGTGATCAAGACACCATAGAGGGTGTGATCACATTTAGGATAGATAGCCGTACTATAAAGAGGGGAATTCTTTGGCTAAGCGGTTATCAAGTGCCACTAGGTGTCATTATTCTTGTGCATGCATTTAGAACCTAGTGAGCTAACTTAACTCCTTCATAGAAAATGATTGTGAAAATGCTAACACACGTGCACTTGTTGGTACACACGTTGTGGTGTTGGCACACTTTGAGAAGGAGGTGGAGTTTGAAGGGTAGAGAGAGGATGGGTTCCTCTCTCCCTCCCGCCGAGCTTGCGAGGCGGGATTCGGCGCTTTTGAGAAAATGAAGTGCATATTTTCTATTGCGCCAGTGGGAAATTTGGAGAAGTCGCGGGAGTGTTTCTCGCTGAGAAAACACTCACCGGACGCTGGCCACTGAGGCACCGGACGCTAAGTCTGAGCGTCCGGTGCAGACAGTGCCTAGCCCAGCTAGGGTAAGGCACCGGACGATAGGCACCGGACGCTGGCTTGAGCGTCCGGTGGTGCGCGTCCGGTGTGCGGGCGTCTTGGCGACCCTCTCTGCGCACGAGTCCGGTGAGCACCGGACGCTCAGGGTGCGTCCGGTGGCTCGCGTCCGGTGACCATGCAAGTTTGCGGAGCTCTCTGCGCATGAGTCCGGTGTGCACCGGACCGTCCGGTGCTCACTTGCTCAGCGTCCGGTGCACTGCAGGTGACCGTTAGATTCTGACACGAGCGTGACACGTGGCTGACGTTGGAGCACCGGACGCTGGTGTTGAGCGTCCGGTGCCCCTTTAAGAGCGTCCGGTGACCCCGTATTTCGCCCAGTGAAAGAGCCAACGGCTCTATTTGTTTGAGGGGCTATAAATACGTGTTTGGCCGGCTTGGGGCTCTCACTCTTGGTATTCTAGCATACATGACATACCTGTGAGCCTAAGCAAACACCTCCCACTCATCTCCTTCATAGATTATACATCTTTGTGAGATTGGGAGAGATTCCAAGTGCATTTGCTTGAGTGATTGCATCTAGTGGCACTTGGGGATCGTTCTAGCTGCGGTTTTCTTGTTACTCTTGGTGGTTGCCGCCACCTAGACGGCTTGGAGCAGCGGAGGAGGATTGGCACGAGTTGGTGATTGTTCGTGGCCATCTCCCGGTGATTGTGAGAGGTTTGTGCCTACCTCGGCGGAGAGCCAAAGGCAACATTAGTGGATTGCTCGTGTCATTGAGCTACCTCACTTGTGGGTAGGTTCTTGTGGTGTCCTAGTGAGGACGAGGTTCGTGCTACACCTCTTAGCCACCGAACCACCAAGTGTTGGTCGACACAACGGGGACGTAGCGTGCCGGCAAGCATGTGAACCTCGGGAGAAAAATTGCTTGTCTCCATTGTGTTTGTTCATTGGATTTCTCCCGGTGATTGGACTTCTTTATATTGATTGGTTCATCCCCTCTACGCGGTGGTATAAAGATCAAACCTTCTCTCTTACATTCCCGCAAACTAGAGTAGCTTACTTACTTATATAGAAACTTTAGGTAGCTCTCTAGTGTAAGTAGTGACATAGCTCTTGTGTGCCTAGTGATCTTAACAACTAGAATTGTTGGATAGGTGGCTTGCAAACACCCCTTTTAGAGCTAGAGCAAAAAGCTTCGCTTTGTTATTTACTAACCTCTTGCTCTAGTGAGTTTGTAGAATTTTTAAATAGGCTATTCACCCCCCCCTCTAGCCATATTAGGACCTTTCAAAAGGGCCCCTTTAGCACCGGCTGGTAACACGGGCCAGTGCTAAAGGATCACCCTTTAACACCGGCTCGTAACACCAACCGGTGTTAAAAGACCCTTTAGCACCGGTTCCAGCCACGGACCGGTGCTAAAGGGTTTGCCCTTATATAAGCCGTGGGCGCCCTGGATCTGGACAGTTCCTTCGTCTTCGTCGAGCAGAGCCCTTCATCTTCGCCGCCGCCGTTCGTTCGTCGAGCAGAGAGCCCTTCTCGTCGCCGCCGCCGTCCACCACCGTCTCCAGCGCTGCCGCCGCGCCGCGCTGTCCACCACCGCGCGTCTTCAGCCTACACACGTGTAGACGACACTCTCTCTCCGATCCAAAACCGAGATAATCACATGGCACTTTACAATTTTAGTGATTTGTATATATATAAAGTATATATATATATACACTAAAAAATAATAATAAATGCTAGTATATTAAGTATATATATACATAAAAATTATAGTATACATGTAATAGTAATGAATGCTAGTATATGTAATAGTTCTAGTAATATAAAAATTATAGTATACATAAAAAATATATAATAATGAATTCTAGTAATAGTTTTTAGTATATTATTCTAGTATACATGTAGTGTTTTGAATTGTTATAAATTATAGTATATTTGTAGTATATTAATATTATTCTTGTATTATTTTGTAGTATTATATTTTAGTATATTATTCTAGTCTATTACTTGGCTTAATAGATTCTAGTATTATTTTTTGGAGCACTCTAGCACTTTCATTTGTAGTAGTACTAGTAGTAGTATATAAGTCTCTAATATATATTTTATTTTCTAGTGTTTTGTATATATTATTGTTTGTACTATTATTCTAGTATTGTTTTTTAGTATAGTATTCTAGTGTATTACTTGGCTTAAAAGATTCTAGTATTATTTTTAGAGCACTCCAACACTTTCATTTGTAGTAGTACTAGTAGTAGTATATAAGTCTCTAATATATATTCTAGTAGTGTTTACCCACCAAATTTATTCTAGTAGTGTTTTGTATATATTATTGTTTGTACTATTATTCTAGTATTTTTAGTATATTATTCTAGTATATTATTAATTCTAGTGTTTGTATATATTATTGTTTGTACTATTATTCTAGTATTATTTTTTAGTATATTATTCTAGTATATTATTAATTCTAGTGTTTTGTATATATTATTGTTTTTACTATTATTGTAGTATTATTTTTTAGTATTATTTTTTAGTATATTATTAATTCTAGTATTTTGTATATATTATTGTTTGTACTATTATTCTAGTATTATTTTTAGTATATTATTCTATTATATTATTAATTCTAGTGTTTTGTATATATTATTGTTTGTACTATTATTAGTATTATTGTTAGCATATTATTCTAGTATATTATTAATTCTAGTGTTTTGTATATATTATTGTTTTTAGTATATTATGAATTCTAGTGTTTTAGTATATTATGAATTCTAGTGTTATTGTTAGTATTATTTTTAAGTATATTATTCTAGTGTATTTCTTATCTTATATAGAATATATATATGTATGGTTGTAGACATAGAAATGGCTGACCGTCCTCATGATGATTCTGATTATATGGAAGATGCCATTCAAAATATAATCGACGACGGTAGTCAGTACTTTATTGATTACAACTAGACCAAGCAAGACAATCCGACTCAGCAACAAGAGGGCAATGCCCCTGAGCAACAAGAGGGCAATACGCCTGAGCAACAACTTGTCATGCAACAAGAAGGAAATACTGGCGAGGTATGTAAATGTAAACATATATAATTAATGCATCTCTTACATTAGGTTTTAGACTTACTTGGTTATTAATTTAGTATTTTTGTTTCTATATATATGTGTAGCCTTCTAGATCGACCTCTACGGGGAGAAGCGTACCTCCACGAGGGCCAAAGAAGCCGTTGGAGGGCCGCTATGTAATCTCTGAGTTTGAGATAGCTACAGGCAGACCACTTGGTGAATATGCAAATAAATATGTTAGTCACTGTGGATATCTTGTGAGAGATCAAATACCGATCAGTGCTCATGAATGGAGAGAGAAGCGAGGTGCTCCTAAGATCATTTTTGTCTCTGATCGTGACAAGGAGTTAGTTTGGAAAGCCGTCACAGACGTTTTCACCTTCGACACCAATGATGAAGAGTTGAAGGTGCGAATTTATGACTGGACTATGAAGAAGATTGCGGTACTGTTCCAGAATTGGAAGAAGTCTTTGTACAATAAATTTGTCAAGAAAAACGAGACTCCAAATTTCAACCTCAAGCAATACGTAAAGCTGAGGGCCTTCTGGGATGACTTTGTGCAGTACAAAAAATCAGAAGAGGGCGAGGAACGAGCCATTAGAAACAAAGAGAATGCAAGTAAAAAGCATACCACCATCATATGGGATCAGGTGGTTATAAGAGTGTTGTTCCCAAGTGGGACCGAATGGAACAGGAGATGCTTGCTAGGGGGGTCACACCCGAGACAATAGCAAAGAATTGGAGCGAGCGCTCCAAGCATTGGTTCTACGGTCATGGGAGAAGCATGGACCCAGACACCGGGGCGCTAGTTTGGGGCCAAGAAGTCTCTAGAGCAGCAGAGAGACTAGTCCGTGCACGAGAGGCGGTTCAGTCTGGTGAGTTCAGGCCTAACAGAAAGAAGGATGAACTCACCTATGCGCTTGAAAATCCTGAGCACGGTGGGCGTACGAGAGGCTATGGGGCAGTTCCGTGGCTGCAATCATTCCAAGCTGATCAAGATACCTACAGAAGCCGCCAGAGAAAGAAGGATGAGGAGGCAGAGCGGATCCGCCGGCTGGAAGCTTTTGTTCTGCAGTCAGAAGAGTGCGAGAAAGCTCGTGAAGAATGGATGCAGGCGGAGATTCAAAGGCAAGTGCAAGCAACACTTAGTCAAATGACGAAAGGGCAAGGTACATCACAACCTGAGGTCAACGTTAGCCCCCAGGCCAGTTGAAAACCAGCTGCGCATCCATGGAAGTACCAACAATTCAGGATGACACGAAGCTACACTTCCCTGTGGATGATGTCACAGAGGCTTTTACTACCTGTGAGCTGCATGTACCAGATGCGAATGCAACAAAAAAGGTGGCTATCACTGTTGTCAACCCTATCGACCGAACGAGAACTCCAAGAATCCATAATCGACCAGTACCTAGTGGATATGCTAGCGTCTCGGTTGATAGGGTTGAGAAAGGTTGTGGCAATGTGCTTCTAGAAATAGAAGGGTGAGACGGAGAGAAGACCTTAGGTGAAGCTGAGAAGACGTTTATTTGTTGGCGCAAGCGCTTCATAATTATTCCTCACCATAGGTTTGTGCGTGATTTTACTTCTTATATTATTTATTATGTATTGAATTTAAAAAAAGTTTGCTCACAAAACTTGTAATTGTTTTCTTTGTAGGGACTCCTCCAACCTAAGTCCAGTTCTCTCCCCAGCGCATCATAGTGCTGTGGGCAGTGACAATGCTAGATCTCCTCCAACACCTGCAGCGGCCACACCGACCCCGTCACCGCCTCCACCACGGTCTCCACCTCCTCCACCGAGGTCTCCGACTCCTCCACCGCGTTCTCCAACATCGAAAAGATCAGCCCCACCACCTCCACCGCCTGCACCGCCCTCTTCAAAGAGTACACGGTCGATCCCCTCGCCTCCAAAGCGAGGTAGTCAGAAGCGGTCCGCCCAAGAACGATCGAAGTTATCGATCCCACCTGCAAAGAAGGCTGCCTCAGCAAAGAGAGCTAAGACACTAGAAAAATTATCTTATGAAAAGAGTGAAGAGGAGGTAATTGCTGCATCCAAAGCTGAGGTGAAACAATTTTTTTGATAAACTGAAGGAGGATAGAAAAAAGCGGCTAAACCCAGAAAAGCCGTACTTTTATGTAAAGCCAGAGGAACTGAGGAAGAAGGTGGCGGACCAGCAAAAGAAGCAACGGGAAGCTCAGAAAAAGCCAGCACTTTTGGACTATGAGCGGTCTCTGGTCAAGTCTTCACAGCCTAGAAATAGAGTAGGAAAGGGGGTCCCACAGCTCAGAGAAGTATCAAAACCGGTGCCCCCTTTGATTGTGCCAAATCAATACGGCTCAAATGAAGACTTGATGCCAAAGAAATCCTTAGCGTTGTCTGAGCTAGACTCGCTTGAGCGTTAGTTTGGACAGAGCGGTTTAAATATGGAAGAAATTGCCGCCATTATTTGATGTCAAACATTTGAAAAAGCTGAGGTAGTTGATCAATGGAGGGCAAGATATGAATCGGGCAGGAGTCTATTCAACCCTCAGCGTTTACATGAGCTCGGCACACAAATGTTTGCAATAAACAAATGGTGCATTGAGGCGTCTAAAAGAGGAGAGAATTGGATTTCTGTTCGTATTAGATAACATCACTACTTCCGTGGAGATGACCTCATATACGTGCGGTTCGAAGAATTGCACCAATTATGTCACCTCGACGCTCTCAACAAATCTCTTGTCAGCTGCTTTTGTCTGTAAGTATTTTTTTCTTTTTATTATAGTACATGTATATAATCCTTACACACTTAGGATTTGTATGTATATATGCAGACACCAAATGAGAGAGCTCAGAATCAGAAATGACAATAGTATTGGGTTCGTTGACCCTTATATTGTTTTCAAGGCTCCGCAGGCAATGTGGACAACATCTCATGAGACAGAAGTCTGCACCAATCTTATGAGGTTCTTTGTGAACCAAAAAGAAAAACAAAAAATACTCTTCCCCTTTAACTTCGAGTGAGTTATATAGTTATTAAGTGCATGCATATTTTATTTTATTTATTATTACTCGAGACAAATTTTATATAGTTATATATAGGCCTGACTATATATATATGTGTAAACAACTTTCACTGGATACTCATGGTCATTAAAATTCGCAAGAACCGGTTGATAATCTTTGACTCAATGAGAAAACCACAAGAAAATTATCAACAAATGGTAAACATTATTCAAAGGTACGTAATGTCGATCTCAGCTAGAAGAATATCATAATATGACTCTGTAATTATTAGTTCACGATCCACAATGGCTGTGTGTAGGGTTTGGAAAAGATTTATTGACCGTGAACATCTCAGTGGATGTAAAACGCCGCTTAACATAATTCATCCACAAGTAAGTTTTACTAGCTAGCAAACTTTCGCTAACTTTTAGCCTTCTTATTGTCGTGGTCGTGAATATTATTTATATATATATATATATATATATATATATATATAGTGTTTTAGACATGAATGGAGAACAATCTATGTGCATATTACGTGTGCAAATTCATGATGACACAAGTCAATCAAACACCTACAGAGACGCTCAGTGTATGTTACATGTCTCTTTTCATTATCTCCTAAATTATATTGAATAACTTAGATAACTAATACCTTTTTTATATATTTCGAATTAGAGACGGAGTGATTGAGGGAAAAGGTCATAAAAAAGACCGAATCAAAGCTATCCAAGAGACGATAGCAGGATTTCTCCGCGAGCAAGTGATCGATTCAAACGGTGAGTCTTACTTCAACGACAACGAAACTCTTATTCCAAACAACGATGATCATTTGTATCGTATATAGACATTGGGAGATATATCTCTATGTATATATGTGTGACGAATTGTGTACTTATATATCTATATATATATATATATATCTTTTTACATATCTATTTAATTTTTGATGTGGCCTATTCATTTTATTATAGGCAAAGCTTAATTATTAAGCTAAGCCTATAATTTTCATTTATATATGCTTAATATGCGTGTAATATAAATATATTATTGTATCAGCAAAAATATGTATTGAAAAAACTATTATTATTATATAAAAACAATAAATAGAACCGAAGAAGTGAACCAAAAAAAGAAACCCTTTAACACCGGTTGGTAATACAAACCGGTGTTAAAGGGTCCTGCAATGTGGCAGCTCTGGTAGGATCCTTTAACACCGGTTGGTATTACCAACCGGTGTGAAAGGGGGGCTTTAGCTCCGGTTTCCCGAACCAGGACTAAAGGATGGGCCTCCCGGAAGGGCAGCTCCGGATCGGGAACCGGGGCAACAGGCCCTTCCCGACCGGTGCTAATGCCCGAACGTGTGGCAGTAAGTGTCTAGAAGTATATTTGAACCATAAATGTAACATTTGCATTGTTTAATGTTGATCGATCTATCGTCTACGTAGTGAGAATAAAGTGAAACCCAATTCCACGATAAAAAATAAAAGAGATCATTGGCGGCTAGATTGAAGTCGCCAGTGATGGTGCCAACAATGTAGATGTCTTGAGCATTACCTCCGGCTCGAGCGACAAGCCAGCTTCAGCATCGCTGTCACAGTTGGGTTGAGCTATGAACGACAATCTTACAGCACGTCACTGGCAGTTTTGTTGTCCGCCATCACTGTCGGTTCAAAATCATCCAGTAGCGAAGGGGGTTTGGAACCGCTAGTGATGTCCTAATCTGACATAGTGTCCTATGGTACTCAACAGAAGTATGTTATTTGTATATTTAAATTCTTATTCTTAATAATAAAATAATGTGCAAAGCGTATTCGAGAAAAAATAACTATAATATTTTTAAATTCTAATGTACAATTGAAAATGACACAGAAATTGGTGTGAAATTATAAAGGCATATGTGATTTTTTTTGTCTGTCGGATGTTCTTTATTAGATATTTTCCATCAATAATATTCTACATATTGCTTGAGCATTTTGAGTTGATATCATTATTTATACTTTTTGTTCTCTCACTTATATCTTATAGCGTGTGCCACCAGTAAGATATCCTTAGCCTCTCTCTTGTCAAGGTTCTGGATTCACCACTGGGACAACAAGCCATCCATTATCCACGCACACGCTTGACACTTCGTACGTATATGTAGTCGTCCGTCCAATCCTCGGTGACTTGGCGCAAGAGCCAGGGTCATGGTTGGCGGTCGTAGGGGCGGAAGCCGTGTGCGAGCGCGGCGCGCCAGGCCTTGTCGACGCCGGTGACCCTGGTGCCGCACTCGTGGTCGTCCCAGCCCTGCAGCGCGTGCACGATGCCCGCCGCTCGCCACGCGCTCATCACCCTCCGCGGCAGCCAGTTCTGCATGTCCACGCGACCCACCAAGGCACACCGCCATCATCAGATCAGCGCAGTCGATCGACCACGGGCAAAACAAGACCCTCGCGTACCTCGCAGGCGTGGAGGTTCTCGAAGGCGTCCGGCACCACCAGCGCCGGCGTGCTGTGGTAGACGCAGTCGCCGCGGACGGCGGCGTCGGGTGGGAACTGCGAGTAGGGCACGAAGTGGACGCCGGCCTGCGCTGCCCTCTGCTCCTCGCCCGTCAGCTTGTCGCCGACGAGCCACACCTTGCTGCTGCTGCTGCTGCTGCGGATCCCGTCAGAAAGGAGGAGGAGATGCTTGTGCGTCTCTGGGCGCAGCTCCTGTCTCATCAGATACTCGTACAGGTCCTTGTCGACTATCTGAACCTGCATGCGTCATTTACACCCAAAGGGTTCTTCTCGTTCATAAACCAATTCAGCAACATGATAATCTGGACATGAATTAAACTGGAGTGATGGGAACAACAGCAGGTACCTGAATCTCGCGTTGGCAGAGCGCCTTAGCTAGCACGGACGACATCTTGATCTTGGTGGCGTCTCCAAGGAGGAGCACGTCGGTGGTGCCCTGAGGGATCATGTGGAGCACGGCGGCGGCGGCCAGGCTGGTCCCGTCGACGATCTTGGTTCTCAGGTTAGGTTTCCTGATGACGTACAGCTCGCCGTTCTTGTTCAGCTCGTTGGACTGCACAAGCGCACAGACATTATGGTAGTCTTTAAACTTGGCTAGCAGTAGTATCATCCTGGTCCCCAAACTTTCAAGTGATATATATGTGGGTCTCTAAACATGGCCAACGGTGTATGTCATTGCAGTCTATGAACTTACAAGCTAAGGTGATCACGCTAGTCCCTAACTTGGTTCGCTAATGTTATTCCGGTTGGTGAACTTAGTTTTTTTTTTAATATTTTTGGAGGAGTAAAATTCATCTTGGCTCCTAAACTTGGTGGCATTGTCATCAAGGTCCGAACATATAGATCCCACATGTCAAAGATGAAGAATAGAGAGGAGTAAAATTCACCACTCACTACGGGAAACACTAGATTTTCCTAGGGCTTTGAGGTTTGCCGAGAGCTTCCTATCGGGCTCTCGGCAAACTCGAAATTTACCCACGGTTACTCTCGGCGAAGAAAAACTCTCGGCAAAGTTTCCTTTGCCGAGAGCCAGTCCCTCGGCATATGGAAACTCTTGGCATATTGGGTTCTTTGCCGAGAGCCTAACTGGAGCTCTCGGCAAAGAGCCTGACGGGGCTAACACCGTTTCCTTTGCCGAGAGCCCCGTTAGCCTCTCGGCAAACCTAGGTCTTTGCCGAGAGTTATGGTTCAGCTCTTGGCAAAGAGGGTTTTTTGCCAAGAGCTAACACCGTTTTCTTTGCCGAGAGCCCGATGAGTAGCTCTCGGCAAAGGCCTCTTTGGCGATAAAAGATGTGCCGATAGGCCTTTGCCGAGAGCTACTCTCGGCAAAGGCTTTGCCGAGAGCAAGACTGCCTTTGCCGAGCGTCTGAGGCTCTCGGCAAAGCCCCTGTATGCAGTAGTGACTGACTTCTGAACTTGGCGGCATTGTCAGCATCACGTTTGGCCTTATTTAGACCCAGTTGAGCTCAAAACTAGTTTAGAGTCTGAAATGACACCAATAGAGAGGTTTAAGGATCCACAAAAACTTTGAAAGTCCCAAGAACGAAATGATTTCATCCGTCAAGTTTGGAGATGGGTGTTGTATTCTATGTCTTTTTACACTAGTTGCCTTTGATTATAGCAGTGAGGAGGGTGCTGGAGTCGACCATAGCGAAGTTGGTCAACTAGCAAGAAACACAATTGAAGAGTGCAGCAGCTGGACGACAGATTGAAGAGAGAGGTCAGAGGCGCGCCGACCTGGTTCAGTAGACCCAGCGTGAGTACTCTCGCACCACTTGCCTCTGCGTCCTCCACCGCCTTCTCCACTAGACGCCACACCGAACGCAGACCTTTCTTGGACACTAGATACTGCATCCAAATAAATGTTGCACCCTTCAAAATTCAACAAGAACAGTACTGATTTTTTTTTATTTTGAAAACATACACTAGTATTATTAAAAGCATGTTTAGGAGTTTGGTATAGTTTACTTGCTAAATTAATGGATATGGCAAGTTAAGAGAAGAAATAGCAACATTAAAGTTTGTTTTTGTCCAATAGTCTCCTATAATAACTTTTCTAGATGATTTTACATTGGAAATCCTAAAACATTTCTAACCAACCAAACATCATATCTTACTATTACTAATTAGAGGCTCCAAAAGAGGCACCGCGTTAATTCTCACTAGATACACTAGGAAAAAAGGTAACTCATAGAAATTCTCACAATAATTAAAAATACCTAGGCTTTAATTTGGCAGACTCTGATCATCATCGCCAATAATAGCCATCGGTTATTGTAATTTATTAAAAAATTATCCACCTCTATCATTATGAAAAACGCATAATATTACCCCAAAAGTTTGCATATAAATTACCCACCTCTTCCATTATGAAAGAAAAACTAGAATAATCCCCTAAATTTTTTTATATAAATTACTACATCTGTCATTATAAAATATAATTCAAAATAAACCCATCGCCTTGCATCTAAATTATCCACCATTGCTTTTATGAATGATAATTTAAAATAACCCTCTAACTTTGTATTTAGATTATCCACATCTATCATTATGAGAGATAATTTATAATATAACCGACTAATTTTGTATCTAGATTACTCCCATATGTCGTTTTGAATGAAAATTTAAAATACATAATAATGATTTTGTAAATCATCCACTTTTTGTAATTATGAAAAGATATAAAAAATAACCTCGTAAACAAACATTCAACCTACAAATTTTATTTGTATCTACCTCAGCCATTATAGAAAAAAAATATATTTCTCAAATCTACGAGTGATTAGTAATATGTGCTATTACAAAAAATAAAATGATAGTCAAAAGTACGAGACATATATATTTCTAAGTTATAAACTTCTACAACCATGAAAATAAATAACCATAATGTTATAATTCACCATTTATACTAAGAAAACATAAAAACATTAAGCATCTCCAACAGTTTTCTAAATGAACTTGCTATTTCTTGTTTATTTGGCAAAAGTAGAAAATAATCACTCCAATAGTTTGGTAAATGGGTTGCCATCTTTTGGCAACTTGCCATCCAGCAGCACCATGCGCCCATATTTGTTAACTTGCTATCCAGCAGATTAGTTGATTTGATTGTTGGTTGTGGGTCTTCTTTTTAAATTTATCAAGCCCAATTGGCAAACTGTTGGAGACGGAAGAAAATCTCACTTGCCATATGTTTTAGCAACTTGTCAAATCACAAGATTTGGCAAGTGAGTTTTACCAAACTATTGGAGATGGATATCTTTTTATTTGAGTAGCTTATGAAGCAAGGAAAAATATTCTTAATTTACAAACCACAAAAAAAAATTTATAAGTTGTTTTTTTAAATATGTTTATGTATTTTGATTGAAACAATATGGCATATTAATATTTGTAATTTAATTTTAAGCATTCTATGAGATATATACAATACTAGACACATATATGTTTGCGTGCTAGAGTACAATCTAAGTTTTAATTTAATTTTAATATGTGGAAAATAATACTACTAGAAAGGATGCAACTACGTTTATATATCTTAATATTATGTTTCAACTAAAATACCTATATCATGCTAAAAAAAGATACATACTAGAAATTCTAAGTAGGGGTCTTTAGTTGAGCCTGTATGTTCCTCATGGTAAACATCATGAGACTTGATAGGAAAAAATGATAGATCCTAGAAATTCTCACAAAATCCAAAACATTTGAATAAAAATTCGGTATAAGCTAATCACCGTTGATAATAATAACTATTGGAACTATTCTATAAATAGCTACCCATCTCTGCTATTACATAAAACAACTTAAGGCAACACATGACTCGATATTCAAATTACCTATGTATGCCATTAAGAAACATGGTCTCAAATGTGTCTAAATTTGTATCTAATTACCATGTACTCTTATTATGATAGATAATTTACGTAACCCAATCTTTATATTTTTTTGAAAAAAAAATCCTCTAAAATCTACTTCTAAAACTTACCAGCATCTTTATTAAAAATATTAAAATAACATAGAACATGTATATATTTATACATTACCCATTTCTATTATATATTAATAAATTAAGATTTGATCAAAGTAAGCATGCATGAGTAATAAATATACATGTTATGTTTCATCCAAACAAAATTTCTTAACAACTCATATCTAATGATACTATTTTTTTTTTAAATTGACATGTCTATATTCATAGTATAATCATAATTGCACATATAACACCCTTACGGAAAATTCAATCATTTTGAGAAGTATGAGAGACCACTAATGGCAATATTTTCTGAACCCTTTAAGATTACTTTAGAGTAAAATGTCGATCATTATATAGCTTAAGCATTAAAATTCTCTTGAGGTTATTAGCACCGCTATCCCTATCTGAGATCCCACTTCAAGCTCTCTATCACTTATCTTAAATGAAATGGTGCAGGTTTGAAATGATTGCATTTGATATTGTAGTATTTAAGAACGTACTCTAAGACAAAAATCATTATTATTAAAAAGTGCAAAAAGTAGAGTTAATAAAAAATAATCACAAGATTTTCAACTTCACGACAAAAGAATTTATAGCAATCAATAGCAATAACATTTAAAAATTTAAATTGAGATCCATGACTTTATAAGATTTGTGATGCAGCAACAAGGACCGCCATATATAGTTAAAGGCAAGATTTCAAACTAATTACATATTTAAAATATAAAAAGGTGCCACGTAAAGTAAAATTACGAATATGGATAAAAATCATATGAATCAATTCTTTATAAAAAAATAATTAATAATTTGATGATAAATAGATATAGACCATATGTAGTATCTATTATGTCTATTCTGTAGAAACAAATAAAGATAAAAACAATCAATTTAATACAAACAATTCTTTATTATTCTTTTTTTGAAACCAATTATTTATTATTCAGATGTACTATTAAACAATATATGATTAAAAAAAATTCTAGCTGGTGCGAGAGCATGGGTCGGACTAGTTTTTATTAATTTCTTTATTATTTGTTCCAATTTTCTCATCTGAAACCATCTATTTATTTTTTATTACTCATGCATCCATTTTATTTCTGAGGATTGGACAGACGGGAACGTTACAAAGTTCCCTCAATTATGAAAATTTAGGAGAGGATATTTGATAATTTTTTATCTTTCATAATGAGTGTTTTTACCACAAACCGGTCAAAGGACACTTTTAAAAAAAAATCAAACTAGGGAGTTAATTAGTTTCTTGCTGTTCTCTAGTGAACTGGTAACCCCAGTTGTTGTATCGTACTGTTATTGGCTTTCTTATTAAAAGCCGAGTTAATCTCTCTTTTTTTTAAAAAAAATAGGGAGTTAGTTTTGCGCAACTTCGTGGAGATGCTGTCATAATACCAGTAGTCCGTACCTGAGAGGTGTATCTTGGAACGACCCACGTCTCCAAGTTGAGCTTGTGGAGCCTGTTGGCCTCGGACCTGAAGGCGGTCCGGCCAAGAAGCGCAACGACGAGCGCAGCCACCGGGCGTGCCGCCGCCGCCAGGACACTGCAGCAGTAGCGGGACGCGAGCGGCGACGGCGCGGCAGCGAGGGACGCGAAGCCGAGGCGGACGCGGAGGAGGGACGCCGGAGTGGTGAGGTGCGTGAGGTGGACGACGTCGGGCGCCTCCTCCTCCCTCCCCTGCAGCGCGCGCTCGTACAGGTTGTCGCTCGACTTGTGCGCCGTCCCGTACAGGTGATCGTAGAGCGGCATGAACAGCGAGTAGTTGCTGCGGAAATGTGTGTGGTGCAGCGAGTGGAACCTGCCAATATTTACATATAATCACAGGACAGCATAGCAAGCAACGATCTTCGTTCTTAATTAACAAATCACCAACCAGCTGCAATAATCTGATACAAATGGGATGATATTAAATACACTCGTACTTACGATGGCGTGTACATCAGGTACTTGAGTGGAGGGAAGACGTCGAAGAGCAGCTTGGGGACGAGCTCGAAGTTGCAGTGGCCGAGGTAGTTCATGAAGTCGATGTAGACGAGGTAGCCATTGGCCACCACCACTACTACAGAATGAGGCATTGGTCGATGCCTAAAATGGCCAAAAACCTCGGCCTTTTTGCGGCCCGGGGTTAAAGACCCCTTTAGCACCGGCCAGAGCCACGGGCCGAGGCAAACCCTTTAGCACCGGTTTGTGTTACAAACCGGTGCTAAAAGGTTTGCACCGGTTTTTGCTCTGAACCGGTGCTAAAGGTCCGGTTTATAGGCCGGCTCCCTCCTCCCCTCTGCCTATTTGAAACCGAGAGCACCATTGTTGTTCTTGGAGCTTCTTCTTGCTTGTTCTTCATTTGTTCTTCATCTCCAACGCCCATCGTTGATCTTCTTCGACTCCGTCATCGTCTCTTCGCGCTTAGAGGTGACTAACTTCAGCCTTTCTTGTCTTTTTCATGTTGTTTTTGGCTTGTGATGTTCCCATCATTTTTTAGCTCAAATCCACTTTGTTATTTTGAATCATTCACATGAATTAGTATCCATATATATATATCATATTTCATGGTTGACCTAGTTTTAATATATTTTGCAAGAATGAATTATAGTATATTTTTATGATCATAGAAAGTAGGATAGTTCAAATTAATTGGTTTGTTAATATCACTTGATTTATTTTTATTACTACATATAATGTCCATTGTATCATACATGTTTACTAGTAAATGTGGAATTTATAATTGTTTTAAAATTGAGTATGGATAGTAGATGGCAACCGTGACCGGGTCTTCCCTCTCTCAACGGGTTCAAAAGCGATACCGTCCGGAACTCCCTCTCATTACTTGTGGCAAGTGTGGGCAGAAGATTTTGATGGAGTACAAAGTGTCGAAAAAGGGAGTAAACAAGGGTCGTATATTCTACAAGTGTCCAGATCGTAATGTGAGTTATTTCCAGACATTTGCTTATATATGTGCATATTTTTTTAAATGATATTAATTAAACTTTTGATTCTCTCTTTTAATTTCAGTGGGACGGTACCGGCGGATGTACAGGTTGGTACTGGGAGGAAGAATACATTGAACACATTAAGAAATCTTTTGCACAGGTGGTTGAGGCTGAAGGTGGTGAGGCAGTGAGCCGACGAAAGAAGTTCAATGAAGTTGATCAAGCGAATGATCTATCTATTATAGTTGGGATCGGACGCGAACTAATTATGTTGCTTAAGTGCATTTTAGTTTTATTTTTTTTAATGCTAGTTGCGATTGTATTTGTTGTAGCCAAGCTTTTCTAAATTAATCAACTATGTATCTTAGACATGTTGTGCAATAAGATGAGAAACTATATGTGTGCATGGTTTTCATAATATATATGTTATCTTTAATGCAGATGGTAACACGTAATTGGATGTATAATGCCGATCGGCGCTCCGAAGAGTTCATTAATGGCGTGCACTATTTCTTAAGTGTGGCCGAGTCAAATAAGAGGGACGGTTTCATGTGCTGTCCATGTACCGTGTGCAAGAATTTGACGGAATATTCTAACTCAAGAACTCTTCATTCACACTTATTAAAGTCTGGTTTCGTACCAAACTATATTTGTTGGACCAAACATGGAGAAAGCGGGATTATAATGGATGAAGGTGAAGAAGAAGAAGAAGAAGAAGAAGAATTGGACCATGCCAATATTATTGCTCAGTACGGTGGCTTCAATGATGTTGCAATGGGGGCAGATAATGAAGAAGAGGTGGCGGCAGAAGATGATCGGGGCGATGATGCTTTTGGTGATGCCATCCGTGATGCACAAAGAGAATGTGAAAGTGATAAAGAGAAAGCCAAGTTCGAGCGCATGCTAGAGGACCACAGGAAATCGCTATATCCCACCGCTGAAGAGGGGCAAAAAAAGCTGGGTACCACACTAGAATTGCTGCAATGGAAGGCAAAGAATGGTATATCTGACAAGGCATTTGGGCAGTTATTGAAGATCATAAAAAAGATGCTTCCGAAAGGCAACGAATTGCCCACCACTACGTATGAAGCAAAACAGGTTGTCTGCCCTTTGGGATTAGAAATCCAGAAGATACACGCATGTCCTAATGACTGCATCCTCTACCGTGGGGAGGAATACGAGAATTTGGATGCATGTCCAGTATGTAAGGCATCACGGTATAAGATTAGACGAGATGATCCTGGCGATGTTGAGGGTGAAGAACGTCATAGGAAGAAAATTCCAGCCAAGGTTATGTGGTATGCTCCTATAATACCACGATTAAAACGTCTGTTCAGAAATAAGGACAATGCAAAGTTGTTGCGGTGGCATAAAGAAGACCGTAAGATAGACAATATGCTGAGACACTCTGCCGATGGATCCCAGTGGAGAGCGATAGACAGAGAATTCTCAGATTTTGCAAATGATGCTAGAAACTTGCGGTTCGCCTTAAGTACAGATGGTATGAATCCTTTCGGTGAGCAGAGCAGTAGTCACAGCACTTGGCCAGTTACTCTATGTATCTACAACCTTCCTCCATGGCTATGCATGAAGCGGAAGTTTATTATGATGCCGGTGCTTATCCAAGGACCGAAGCAACCTGGCAATGACATAGATGTCTACCTTAGGCCATTAGTTGAGGAACTTCAACTTTTATGGAGCAAACCAGGAGTTCGCGTGTGGGATGAGTACAAACAAGAGCACTTTGACCTACGAGCATTGCTGTTTGTAACAATCAATGATTGGCCAGCTCTGAGTAATCTTTCAGGCCAGTCAAACAAGGGATATAATGCATGCACACATTGTTATGAAGACCTTGACTGTGTATTTTTGAAAAAATGTCGAAAGGTCGTGTACCTTGGCCACCGTCGGTTTCTTCCTGTGAACCACCCAGTACGAAAGAAAGGCAAGCATTTTAAAGGCAAGGCAGACCACCGGACCAAACCTCTCAATCGAACCGGGGATGATGTACTCGAAATGGTCAAGGATATAAAAGTGGTATTTGGAAAGGGACGAGGCAGCGAACCTATTCCCAAGGATACTAAGGGACACGTACCCATGTGGAAGAAGAAATGCATATTTTGGGAGCTACCTTACTGGAATGTCCTAGAGGTCCGCAACGCGATCGACGTGATGCACCTGACAAAGAATCTTTGTGTGAACTTGCTCGGATTCATGGGTGTCTACGGGAAGTCTAAGGATTCACTTGAAGCACGACAAGACTTGCAGCGCATGAAAGAACGAGACAACCTGCATCCAGAAAAGACAGATGATGGACGTCATTACTTAAGCCCTGCTAGCTACACTCTGAGCAAAGAAGAGAAGGAAAGCATGTTTGAATGTCTTAGCAGCATCAAGGTCCCATCTGGATTCTCCTCCAATATCAAGGGAATAATTAATGTGCCAGAGAAGAAATTCCTGAACTTGAAGTCCCATGACTGTCACGTTCTAATGACGCAATTGCTGCCGGTCGTTTTAAGAGGAATTCTACCTCCACACGTACGTCTAGCCACCGTAAAGCTATGTGCATTCCTCAATGCAATTTCTCAGAAGGCAATCAATCCAGAGCAACTAGCTACTCTGCAGAATGATGTCGTTCAATGTCTCGTCAACTTTGAGTTGGTGTTCCCTCCATCCTTCTTCGATATCATGACACACCTCCTAGTTCATCTGGTCAAAGAGATTCGTATTCTCGGTCCTGTGTTCCTACACAACATGTTCCCCTTCGAGAGATTCATGGGTGTCCTAAAGAAATATGTCCATAGTCGTTCGCGGCCAGAAGGAAGCATTGCCAAGGGCTACGGAACAGAGGAGGTCATAGAGTTCTGTGTTGACTTTATTCCAGACCTTGACCCAATTGGCATTCCTGAATCTCGACACGAGGGCAGACTCAGCGAAAAGGGAACACTTGGGAAGAAAACATATATTGGTACGGGAAACGATTACTTCAATAAAGCACACTACACAGTTCTCCAGAACTCCTCATTGGTGGAACCATATGTTGAGGTACACAAAGATTACCTACGGTCCCAGTGGCCCGGGAAGAATGAAGCTTGGATAATGCGTCAGCACATGGAAACTTTTGGCGATTGGTTGCGCAAAAAATGTCAAGGTGATGAAAACATTGATGAGCAGCTTTATTTGTTGGCCAGGCAACCATCATGGCATGTCCTCACATACAAAGGGTACGAGATAAATGGTAACACATTTTACACAGTTGGCCAAGATAAAAGGAGCACCAACCAAAATAGTGGTGTACGCGTGGATGCCACGGATCCAAATGGGAACAGGCAAACATATTATGGACGCATAGAAGACATATGGGAACTAGTCTATGCAGCTAATTTTAAAGTTCCTTTGTTCCGGTGCCAATGGGTGAAGATGACCGGAGGTGGGGTAACAGTCGACAAGGAGTATGGGATGACAACCGTGGACCTTAACAATAGTGGGTTCAAAGACGAACCATTCGTCCTTGCTGCAGACGTGAGTCAGGTGTTCTATGTCAAAGATATTCTACGAAACCAAAGAGAGGAAAAAATGATGACCACTCAATCATCAATGAGCCAAAGCGCCACATTGTCCTTTCTGGGAAAAGAAACATTGTCGGAATTGAGGACAAGTCAGACATGTCAGGCGATTACGAAAGGGATGATCGAATTCCGCCCTTCATAGTCAACAAAGACCCAAGCATTCTGTTAAACAATGAGGATACTCCATGGTTACGGCAGGATCATAACCAAGGGTCATACGTCAAGAAGAAGTTCACTGTTGTGTCGGCTTGACTGTTCCATTTGGGACAATCTAGGGTTCGGTCAAAGGGTGTGTTTGTAAAAACCAATGCTTTGACTTTGGTCAAACTTGGTCAAATAGCCCATTTGATGACTTGAAATGAAAAAAGTTTGAATACAAAGTTGTTAGAGATCATCAAAATCTATATTTTATATATTGTCCATTTTTCCATTTGGATAATTTTGAGCCAATTCTAGTTACATTTCTATAAAATCCAAGACGGGTTTCGGTCAAACTTGGTCAAATGACAAACTAAATTACTTCAAATGAAAATATTTTGAATACCAAGTTGTTAGATATCTTCAAGATCTAAACTTTTTATATACACAACTTTTCCATTTGAGAAAATCTAAGTTAACAATACCCACCAATTCTAAGTTCTCACACAAACTATATGAAACTATATGTGTCAATTATGGATTTTCAACTACACCTTCCCAAAACTTTGTCAAATGCAAAAATAGTCTATATATGAAATGTAGATTTTGATGAGTGGAACAATATTGGTATTCATGACTTTTTCATTCGAGACCATGTAGGGTTCCGAAACCGCTGCGTGGCTATGAGTTCCATGAAAATTCAAAATTCAGTGGTTCAAACTTTTCCAAATGAAAAGTTGACCATTAGACAAAATGTAGAACTTGATGAGTGTAGCAAACTTTGTATTCATGACTGTTCCATTTGGGACAATCTAGGGTTCGGTCAAAGGGTGTGTTCATCAAGATATATATTTTTATATGATTTTTTATTTGATGAAAATTATACCCAAGTAGCATTCCTAGTAATAAATAACAAAAATAAAAAGTTTTACGTCAATATGATGTGAAAATAAATTTCCAGTTCATTGGATATAGTTTTTGTAAATTTATTGGAATAATATATTTTTGCATTAACAAAATACTAAACATTTCTTACAAAATCATTGTAAATTATAAAAATACAATAAGATATTTAAGTTTAAAAATTTTCATGTGTACATTAAAACAAATTACAATATATGTCACTATTTAAAAAACATTATGCAAAATATTTAATTTACTATACAATTTATAATATAAACTGTATATATAAAACAATTGAAAAACCCTAAACTAAAAAAATGGGCCTTTAGCACCGGCCCATAGTGGGAACCGGTGCTAAAGGGTCCTGAAAATTTCAGGACCCCGCCCCTTTAGCACCGGTCCGTGGCTGGAACCGGTGCTAAAGGGTCTGCCCCTATAAATATGCGCAGGAGCCCTGGATCCGGCAGTTCATCGTCTTCGTCTTCGTTCCAGCGCCGCCGGGTTCATCTTCGCCGCCGTCGTTTCGACTCCCTCGCCGCCGCGACCACCGTCTCCACCAGCGCCGCCGCGGCTCTCCACCAGCGCCGCCGCGGCCCTCCGCCAACGCCGCCGCAGCGGGCCACGGCCAGATCGAGCGCGCGGGCCACTGCACAGTACATCATCTTCCCCACGCGCGATCTTCTCCGGCCGGCTGTGTGCTAAGTATAGATCGAGAACGACGCCATTAATTAATTGCGTATTTATATACACTAGACCAGAGAAATATATATATACACACAAAAAATATTACATATATATACATAAAAATATATACAAAAAATAATATTACAAATCAAAACACCATATATATACATATATATATATATATGTATATATGGTGTTTTGATTTGTAGTATTATTTTTTGTATATATTTTTATGTATATATATGTAATTTTTTTTGTGTATATGTATATTATATATATGGTGTTTTGATTTGTAGTA